>NW_024582431.1:406878-426114 GCF_018398535.1 Haplochromis burtoni
TGAACGTCCCATTATCATCATCGAATACTAATTATTTATAAGAGAGACACACGGGGACAGAGATAACCACCGCTTTCTGTGAATAAGAATGAATTTACATCCCATCATTTCCAATCTGTGTGACATTTTGGGCAATCAAAAAAGTAACATTACAAGCGTTCATTTGACGTTAGAATCTAGCGAAAGTGATAGACATGTGTAACCAGCCAATCAACGGTCGAGTTTTCCAACCGATGCTTCGACCACCTCCTTACAGAGCCAACCAACATTTAGCAGAGGGAGGGGTAACGACAAGAGGGTAGCAACAGTTGCCCCGGTGAAGGCTCGGCGCCATAGTCACGGTAGTCCTGGCGACAAGAACTAAGCAACGGGAGTCAACAACAACAACCTAAATCTAAGAGGAAAAAACTTTAACGCCTAAAAAGGACAAACCCGGAACAAACAGGTGAAAAGTAAACTATCTCTGAATTTCCATTTAATTTTAGGTGAACTGTGTGTGTGCGTGTGTTTGTGCAGTCGCGAACACTCGCGCAAAATCGCTCGAGCGTTTCGGTGATGAAAGTGGTTGCTAGCTTCTTTCCAAACGTAGACCGTTGTTATGGCGATGTCAGATCTTTGATAAGAGCACAAGATGGCGGGTGTGTTGTGGCGCCTGTCGTACTTTTTTCTGCTATTTTGTCATAATGTTCAGGTTGTTTGTCACAGTTTCGATTACCGAGAAACTCACGAGGCGAGATTTGTAACGTGGTCGTAGATTTATTCGCTATCGACGTGACTAGCTAGCAGTTGGGTAGCTTGCGTTAACGTCATAACTCAACGTGAGCGATCTCCTAGCTGGAGAGGGGGGAGCTATCACTTTCTCAACTTACATTTCAAACAAAAGCTGACTAAAGAGATTAAATACCGAAACGCACACCAAACTACACACGCACCACTGGGTTTTTAATGAGTTTTAAACGCACACAAGATGATTGCACTATGTTTCATAATCATTTAGTGACTTTGAAAAAGTTTCTTGCGCTGACATTGAATCCAGTGGAAGTGACTGTCGTGAGGTCGGTGTGCCTCATGCTTGTGTTGTGTGGCATGTTGGTTCACGCAGGATTGGCTTCTCGCGCAGTAGGATGGCCTCTAGTATTTTTTTTCTTCAGGTTATGCAATCACGGGACTATCCACAATCCGTAAATTTAATTGCTTTTTTGCTCAGCGGTTTTGATTGTTTTATTTGAGATGAAATGTCATGGCCATGGTCAGTCAGAAACATTTTGGAAAATTTGATTAATTGCGTTATCTGTTATGCTGTAAGATTATACTGGTTCTTTCCGTTTTGACAAAACAGGAAAGGCTTTAGACTACTGCTTAGTCTCAGACAAAAGCCCTACTTCCTCATAAGGTTTATGTTACAGGCACACAAGGACAAACACACACATACACACACACAAGCGCTCACTCACTCTGAGTGGTCAAAGCACGGTGAGATAATAGGACAACAAAGTGTATTTCTGTGTATGTTCATAGCACCTTCATTAATGACTGTTATTTTTTCTGTATCCATAAAACCAGTGCCTCAAAGCATTGGTTGCCATGGCAACTTCTGGATACTCCGAAGACCTTCAGCCTCAGCAGGCCAACACAGTAACCATAGCAACACCTGCTTCCACCACACCCTCATCCGCAAAGACTGCACACTTCCTGTCCGAGATCCCACCAGCCTCTGGAACCATTTCGTCTGCTAACCAGTCAACTGCTGCTTCTAAAACTGGACAGGATGCACTTTGTTCTCAGGCTCCGCCCACCCAAGCCCAGAGCCAGAAGGCTGTGGTTCTGACTACTCCCACACAGCACTACGTGAACCCTAATCTTCAGCCTTCTCCAGTCCAGGAGAGTAATGGTCAAAGCAGCTCACCTCAGTACATCATAGTAACAATTCCAGGTGAGAGACTACCTTAGGAGTGACTGATACACACATACACATACACACACCAGGATTCAACATTACCAATGAACTCGTAGCCCAGGCATGTTGACTGGTCAGCTGCCAATGTTTGGATAATTGGCTAGAATGAAGCTTCACTAATGAGTATTTTTTTCTCACAGTCAGTATCTTTATGTTAAAATGCCAACAAAAGTCTTGTTGAAAATGAAGATAAAATTGTTTAAATGCAAAGGAAAGTGATCTGTTGCTCTACTTCCATCCACCGGCAGTTAGTTTTACACAGTCAAACCACTGCTGAATTAAGAAGTGAAGAAATGAAAAGAAAATGAAAACTGTCTGTGTGCAGACACTGTTTACTATATAGTTGTGAAATGTATAAATTTCACAGATTTCTTGTAAACTTTGTTGAAGGCTGACAGCAGTGTTCCATCCCTCTCTGGCAATGATTAGCACAGCATGCAGGGTTGAGTGTTATTTAGATTAAACTAGTATAATTTTTTTTTTCGCCACGTGTCTGTTGGATAAAGTCTCTAGACAGCTGTGTTACATAGTTTGTCTACCAGAAACTGGATTAATATGCTTATGTGGAAGCAAATGGGTGATAAATTTCTTGCAGCAGCCCCTCTTGTACCTACTGGCATCTCTACTTCAGACTCTGGGTGCAGCTGTTTTTTTGTTTTGTAGAAATGTGTGGAGCCAATTCTAGATTGAGCACTAGGCTGTATGATCAGAGGAGAGGTATTTATCCCATAAATCTGTCCCTAATGTTTCAGATGAATACTGGCTTGGATTCAAGCTTTTTGATTTGGACAAGACAATTAGACCCTCAAAACACATTTTATTAACAGAAAAAAACTACTCCTTGAAAAAACACTGAGAATCACTAGATTTAGTATCACACACTTAATGTTTTTTTTACAACTACAGTGACTCTTTGCTTGTCTTTAAATGCGCTCTCCCAGATGCTGTTTGTGGAGGAAGACTCATCACTTTGTCACTCTGTGAATGAACTGTGTTGTTGTACTTGAAAGAAAGAGGGAATTTCCTCCACAGAAATGAATAGCTGGGTGAGGCATGTAAAACACAAGGCCTTGTTCACCTTTTTTTGCATTTCAAATCAATGTTTTAAGCTCATTACATTCGCAAACCTCATGCTCGTGATCTGGTATTTATGCAGTGCTTTCCTAGTCCCACTGTCTCCTCAAAGACTCGTTACACTTTAAGCCAGATTGAGTCATTCACACGCATTCATACAGCACTATATTCTATGCACTTTGAGCTCTTTACCTAATACACACTCACAGACTACTAATGGATGCATCTTTGGGATTTTACTATCTTGGCCAAGGACACTTTGATATGTGAAGTTGAGGAGCCGGGGATCAAACCACTAAACTCCCGGGCTAGAACCGCCCAGATATGTGGCAGACTTTGGCTTGCTCGTGGGTATTTGAATAACAGAACTTCTATGAAGGGATGTCAGTGCATGTGTGTTGTACAAACACTAAAAACATAATGCTTGGATATCCAAGCATTATGTTTTTACACAGAAAATGAGATTTCAATCTCAATTAGAATACCTAGAGCATAATATCAGAAGTAATAATAATTATTCCATTAATAATAATAAATAATAATTTTGCATTGATGTTTCCTGATCACCCATCAGTCTTATTACAGAAGATTTCTGTCATCTCTTGCTATCTCTTTAAGAAAGAAGAAGTCAAACCAATATCTAATACCTTTTTTCCAACGAAGCAGCACTGGTGCCTACTGTAGAACCGGTTCCACACATTTCCCCTGTGGGGAAAAAAAATAAAATAAAAAGGTGTTAGTGCCAAAAAGCTAGTACTGGCAAGACATTACATAATTCCTGTTCCCAAGAAAAAAAACAAAACCAGAAATTTTTGGGTTGGGATGCCACAAAAGTTGTAAATTATAGTAGCAAATGTACAAAATTAGACATTAGAAATGAAGGTAACTGACGTAAGATGGATTAATAACACTTTTGAACTTAGTACTTCTTATCTAGGAAAAGTTCAATCAGCCATGGCTTATTTTAAAATGTATTCTATTAAATAAATACAAAAGCTTAGTCAAAAAAACCTAATCGGTATTTTAAAAAATTATGCTAACTAGAGGAAATGAAAAGAGACCCCAGTGTCAGTGCCCATCTGTATGTTTATTTTAGGGCCTTCTATTTGTAGATCTTTTTTCCTGCCAGTATCAGGTGACGCTGTGCCCTCTCACCCAGAGTGAGAGCCTCACAGGCCTGTTGCCTGGGGCTTGTCTCTGCCTCATAAATTAGGAATACAAAGTACACAATGTAACAGTATCTAGAACATGGACTACAGTAAAAAGAACAGACTTTGTGCATGTTTGTTTTCTGTATTTCAATTTTTTGATAGCTTGTTGGAAATATAGTTTAAGATTTCTATAACATGAATAATATTATGCAGTTAGGGGCATAAGTATTTAGTGACTGACACATTTTGTGTAATTTAACAAAAAAACAAAACAAAAATCGTATTAACTCTTTGAGAATTATAGCCATTTTTTCACACACCCTTCAGAGGCATAAAAGTAATTGGACAAACTAAGACAGTTTTAAAAATAAGGACTGTTTTCTAATACTTGGATGTGATCCTATCCTGCCAATGGCCGCCTGAAGTCTGGAACTGCAGCTGCCTTCAGCTGTTCGTGGATCTCCCTGCATTCATTATTTAATAACAGAAAGGTTGCTCTGTTTGGGTCGAGGTCAGGTGACTTGATCATTGAAAAATAACCCATTTCTTTTCCTTGAGAAATTCATACTGCTTTTGCAGTATGCTTTGGGTCATAATCCACAGCACTATGGTCATTTGCACTGCGAAACCCCGTCTGATTAGTTTTGCAACATTTGGCTGAATCTGAGCAGAGACTATAGCCCCGTATGCATCGTTATTTATCCTGATACTTTTCTCAGCAGTCACGTCATCACTAAACACTAATGACTGGGTTCCACTGTTTGATATAGATCCCCATTCCATAACATTATCTTCACCATATTTAACATATAATGTCGTAAGCTGCCGAACATGAGCTATTTCTCCATTCCTCCAGACTTTTTTCTTCACATCATTCTGGCACACATTAATCTTGGTCTCATCTGTCCAAAGAACTGTGTAGGCGCTTGCTTTCTGTCAAAGTTTAATGTGGACGTCTTGTTCTTGAATGTATTTTGTGGTGTGCACTTTGTTGTAAGCTCTCTTAAATGTAGACGTTTACTCTTTGAGAGTGCTCTTGAGTTAGATATTTTGAAGCTGGAACCAAGGAATGAATTCTGTGATCATCCACTGTAGTGGTCTTTCAGGTCTTTTGTTGCTGCTGACCTGGCAAAATCAGCCCTCCTTTCTAAGAAAGCACCATATTGTTAATTTGATGACTCCTAACGTTTTTGCTGTCTCTCAGATAGGTTTATTGTGGTTTTTCAGGTTAAGGATGGCTTCCCATGCTTAGATTGACAAGTAGACCTCATGTTGAATGTTCCAGTAAACAGTTGCCTAAGCAGTTTCAGCACAGTTAATGAATTTGTCATGCAATAACAAGGAACTGTCTTCACCTTTCCATTAAATTGCTTCCAAGTTGTCCAATTACTTTTCTTTTTTAGGTGTTGAAAATGATTTATACAGTCATGGCTGTACGGTTAATACAGTACTTTAAAAAAAAAAAAATCAACTGAAAATCTGCACCTCAGTCATAGCTTGATTTTTTGATTTCATATCCATTGGGGTGGTGTACAGAGGCAAATTTACAAAACTTTTGGCATTGTCCAAATAATTATGAGTCATAATATATGACTAGATGTTGTTTTGCACTGTAAGGTTTAGATGGTGTTTCTTAAATGTTGCTTCAGTCTGGTCTAGAACATAACATTTACATTTTCATTATTCAATAGTTAACAATATAGCTGTAAAACGAGAAAATTTTTTTTTTTATGGTCCTTGTAACCTTCAGGTTGTATAAGCTTGGATTATTGGTAGGTGATTGAAAAAATAAAAGCAAAGTTCTCTAACAAATAACTGACTTATCAACTGTACTAATTATACCAATTGATGAAAACAATAGAATTCTAAAGTGGTGTGTTTGGGCTGGGGTTGCAAACAAGCCCTAAACCAGGTTAAACAACGCAAGCCATCCTTTTTACACAGGATTGACAAATCTTGTATAAATGTATCCACCAAACCACAGACAGACTGGATTTATACTGTTGCACCAAACACAGGTGACTAGTTAGCTGTCAGACTGATGTTGTTGCCTGAATAAAAAACTTTTTCTTGTAAAATGGGAGGTGAAATTGTGATCAGAGTTATCATTTACAAGCACCTAGGCCAGAGCGTTTAGCTATAATAATGTAAAATTCAACTGAGTGGTACATTGGGCATTAGTCAGCTATGACTTGACCAAAGTGTAGTTACTGGTAGTCTATTTCTACAGTGTTCAACCTTGGTTGGAGTAAGAGCATCACAACAGGAGTAACAGTACAGGTGGTTAAAGTAAAACGTTTTCTCACCCGAAAAATAAAAACAAGTGAATATTGCCCTCTCCTCCACCCAACCTCCGTTCTCTATTTTCTCCCGCTGTTGTCAACCCACACGTATCTCTCTTTTTTCCCCTCTCATCTGATCTCCATGTTTACAAGATGGAGGGATTTCTCTCTCCATCTGGGGAGATTAGCTGTCCAAGGCTGTCCCTTCTGCATACAAGATATAAGGATGAAATGAGAATTGGACAGACACACTTCTCCTCCTCCTCACTGTCCATCTTTCCTCAATAGAGCAAAAAAAGAAACTTGATTGCGAGATGTTCTGTGGTGGCTGTTATTACGATTTGGAACCAGTCTGTCGTGAGTGCTTTGCTTGAAGCGATGGTGGATGGGTTTTCAGTTAAATGTGCCTGATCGTCAAATGAAACCTTTCTCCTTTACCTTTTGTGTTTCATCCACAGATGACTCTGTGCCCTCCAGTGACAGTTTGTCAGACTCCAGCCCGCCCGCCCCTGGTGTACCTACTCAGGTGGTCCAATCAGTGCAGACCACCCCACAGGTAAGATGCACACATATATTCATTATGATGGGAATCCCCCTGTATGTTGGAGACAATGTGGACACCAACGAGCACACCACACATACTGTGGGACTGCTCTTTGATCAGGACTTACTGGAATGACATTCACGAAACACTACAAGAAATTTTCAACTTTCAATCTGACGCTCTGGCTTTATACATCAACAGAGGTCAGTGTTGCAAGCCGTGTCTCAGGCAGCCAAGAGGAATCAGACAGGCCACGTCAACAATCTACAGTCTGTGCATATAACCCCAGAGGTAAGGAAGATAATTCCTCTCATCACTTCATCAGCATGTCAGTCATGCCACACCACGTACATTGATCTGCAACAGCACACCGCTGCCAGTTTTGTTTCATTAGTTGTAATCCTTAATAGCCTGCTATCATACAATTAAGTTAACAAATTGGGTTTAATTAATGTGTAATCAACATGTTGAGTGCACAGTATGATATTACTGAAGACCGGGAGAACCTCGTGGGCAGTCAAAGAGACAGTTACTTTTCAGGACTCGATGAAAGCAAATCAAATATTGAACTTGGTGAACGAATGCTTGCTCTGCTTGTCTTCTTCATAATGCCTGATGAAGATTAAGACATTGCTTTTGTATAAATGTTTTAAGGAATATTTTTGCAACCAATTTGAAATTGCCAGAAAGATAACTTAATGCCAAGTGGATGTGTAGAAAGAGAACAGTTTTGCAGCTTTTTACCTAGTAGTCACACCAGCATAGCATGTATTAAGCTTGCATTTCATTGAGTTGAAATGTACTATAACAAGTGCATCTTGTATAGTAACTCCTTAGAATTAAAAAAAAAATAGAATATAGCTTTTCAGTCACAAATGTGAAATCAAAAGGTTTAGCCGTCTTGTTCACACTGTGCCCACACATATTTTATGTTCTGGTTAAAGAGTCGATTTGTCTTTCCGTCATTACAATATTTACTATCTGCTTTAATAAGTAAAATACGAATAATTATCGAGAGCATAACTGATGCACGCTAAGTTTCACTGCACCCTTCACTTCAATTACACTTTAATTACATTAGTTATCTTTAGTTATAGAGTGCTTTTCACAGTTGTTCATGCAACACCATCATAAGGAGCAGATTTTAATAAAGTGGGACATTCAAAGCATATCTGCATGTTGCTGAGTTTTGTCATTAGGTGGAAAATGCAACTGTTAGTCATGTTGAGCACAGTCTGTTAGTGTGACACTTTAAATTGTGAGATGTGGGGTGCCATCTCCTTTCCTTTAGGAGGATGGTCCAATATATTCTATGCTAAAGGAGGACTTCGTTCAGTTCTTGCAACCCTTTAATTGTGTTAATCTCCTTTTTGCTAATTTTTCAGGTAGAGCATGTGTACTCTGGCCAGATCCAATATGTGGATGGAGCAGGAGATGCAACTTTCACCACACCCACCATGTAAGTAGTAAAGCACCTGATCTGTCTGTCTGTTTGCTCTATGCTCACACGTTCAGTTACACACACTCTGAAACTTTGCTTGTCACAGAGCCATTGATATATTTCATTGTCTGTGTCTTTTCTTGTCCAGTCGACCGAACAATTACCCCTTCTCCGAGTCGCCCCTGTATTCCCAGACACCTCCTACGTCCGCCTCCACCTTTTACGAGGCCACGCCCAGCTCTGAGTCAGACATCACTGGATCTGTGACTTCACAGCCAGTTTCTGTGGCAACAGCAGGAGCCAGCAGCACAGCAGCTGCTGCAGGTGGAGGTGGTTACGTTATTCAAGGAGGTTATGTCTTAGGAGCAGGAGGAACTCCAACAGCAGGTGGAGGAGGAGGAGGACAGAGTTACTCCAGCCCCAACTCTCGTGCCCCACCTGCTACCGTGAGTCGAAAAGTTGAAAGTGAAGCACATCTATGATCTGTGACAGCCTACCACCCAAAGGTTCAAATACTGTGACGTCCTTTTTCCCCAGGTGCAGTGGCTCTGTGATAATTACGAGGGGGCTGAGGGGGTGAGTTTACCTCGCTGCACCCTCTACTACCACTACCTGCTTCACTGCCAGGAACAGAAACTAGAACCTGTTAATGCTGCATCTTTTGGAAAACTCATCAGGTCTGTCTTCATGGGGCTGCGTACACGGAGATTAGGAACCAGGTACAGAAAAACACGCATACAGACACACATACACGAACTGTGCAAGACCAGTCTCTCAAGGGTTTATCATAACATTTTCCTGTGTATGTTTCAGAGGGAACTCTAAGTACCACTACTATGGTCTGAGGATCAAATCCGGGTCACCTCTGCTCAGACTGATGGATGAACAACAGCACATGGCGATGAGGCAGCAGCCTTTCTCACAGAAAAACAGGTAGCCACCCATGCACTCTAAAACTTGTCCTTGAGCCATTACAGGTACCGAGCTTCTAAATATAGTATGAAATACTAGTAGAGTACATCATTGCTGAAAAATATTCCTCCTGTGGTTTATGATTTCATTCTATGCATGGATGACATTTCGTTCTTATCCACAACCGGTCCTCCTGTCGGGTTTTACGTTATTTTGTCAAAACTGAACACCTTGTGTGAAAAGATCCACTCAAACAAAAATATGTAAAAATACAACAATAAACTGTCCCGATAACTCTGGCTCTGTTTCTGTGTGAATGATGTGACAAATAGGGTAAAGCCAGTTCAGAAGTCACAGGGGATCACCAACGGCACAGTAGGCGGGATAGGTCAACAGCAGGGCTCGACACTTTGTGACATTTCGGCCCAGGTGCAACAGTACCAGCAGTTCCTAGGTGAGGAACACCTGCACATTGTTCATCATTGTTTCTTTTTTAGTATATTGAATAAGCAGTTTAAAAAATGGATGGATATGATTTTATTTCAAATGATACTGAATCAACTCTCCGTGGTTCCTGTTTCCTGTGCATTATCAATGTGCAGAGGCATCAAAGCAATTGCCAGACTTTGTGGAAATTGATCTTCAAGATCGAACCCTGCCCGATGGGATCCTTTTAGAGCACCTCAAGGCCTTTCAGACTCTGTACAGAGAACACTGTGAGGTATGCAGCTTAGACAAAAGAAATGACATGGAGACTGAATATAATAGTCATGCTTTCCATGTGTGTGTACTTATTTCTCTTGCCATTATTTACTTATTTCTCTTGCCATTTCATTTTGTCATTGAAAAAAGCAAGGTTCTTGTAGTTGTTGTAAAGCACAGTAACATCAGCTTCCAAAGAAATGCAAACAGAAACACTGAAGTGAAGTTGTGCTCATTTACAAAGTAGTTTTGGATGATTCACACAGTTCAAAATAATCTTTATTTTATGTTGGACATTGATGCAACCCCTAAGTTTATCCAGCCCAGTTTCTTCTAATTTTCTATCCTGTGTAAATTAGCATCGGGTTTCACTCGCTGAGCCTATTACTTGAAATTTTTAACATAAATACAAGCATCCAGCTGTGCAGTGTTATACATACAGGTCCCATGAACACCTCTGTGATGCTAAGTGTGATCCTCGCAGGCTATTCTGGATGTGATGGTCAACCTTCAGTTCACTCTTGTTGAGACCTTGTGGAAATCATTCTGGAGGTTTAGCCAGAGCAATGATGCAGAATCGCTCAACCTGTAAGTATTGCAAACACACTCAAATGTGTGCACCCAAGCATCCCCTGCTGAAACTGAAGCTGATCAGCTGTTTCACATGTCCACCCAGACACAACGAGTCTGAGAAGCGACTGCCCAAATCGTGCCTGGTGGTGCTGTGTAAGTTTGAGCCAGTGCTACGCTGGACGAGAGAGTGCGACAACCTGCTGTACCAGACTCTGGTGGAGATCCTCATCCCTGATGTACTGAGACCCATTCCAAGTAAGTTAATAATGTCATGTATAAACGTTTTAATTTTCTGCGAAATCCACCTGAATACGTTTCAGTGCTGTTTTAGTGATGTATACTGTATGTAAGAATTATACACTGCGGCTCATTTAAAATGGAGAGAAGTGTTCCTGTGTTTTTGTATATCCCTGTAAATTGCATCTTTCCTCTTTGCATCACCGCCATCAGGTGCCTTAACTCAGGCCATCCGCAACTTTGCCAAAAGTCTGGAAAACTGGTTGACAGGTGCCATGATGAACATCCCAGAGGAGATGGTTCGCATAAAGGTATTTATTTATTTTTTTTACACTGAGCTCTGTATCCGTGTTTTAATTTAGAGCTTTTTCTTTAATACACGGGTGCATCCCTTAGCACTTAGCTCACCTTACATCACCAAATGTAAACTGATAAGTGGGATTTGTGATGTATTTTCTGACTTGGTGGTTTTTAGAGCTGCCATATTGTGATGGAAAAATGTGACTTGTCCTCTTTATGGCTCTTTTTGACAAGGGTGCTTTATTTCTCCTTGCTTTTACTTTCAGGTGGTGTGCATTGGCTCTTTCTCCCAGACGCTGCGTCGTTACACCAGTCTGAACCACCTGGCTCAGGCTGCCCGGGCCGTCCTCCAGAACTCAGCTCAGATCAACCAGATGCTCTCTGACCTCAATCGGGTTGATTTCAATAACGTGCAGGTCTGCCAGTACTGCCGTCCGTGTCTCCTGCGCTTACCTGCTGCTGTACATCAGTGTTTTTTTTTAAATAAAACAGCAGATTGCTCACTGTGCTTGCCTGCGTTCCCCTCAGGAACAGGCATCCTGGGTTTGTCAGTGTGAAGACCGTTTGATCCAGAGGCTGGAGCAAGACTTTAAAGCGACTCTGCAGCAGCAGAACTCTCTGGAACAGTGGGCTACCTGGCTAGATAGTGTTGTGTCCCAGGTCCTAAAGCCCTATGAGCACAACCCTATGGCCCTGCCAAAGGCTGCAAAGGTTTTCCTGCTCAACTGGTCTTTCTACAGGTGAGGGGAAATGGGGAAAAATGGGCTTTGTAAAGATGCAGTTTTATGTTAAAGAAACATTTTCTGAATCTTTTCTTTTCTTCACCAGTTCTATGGTAATCCGGGACTTGACTCTGCGCAGTGCTGCAAGTTTTGGGTCCTTTCATCTGATCCGCTTGCTGTATGATGAGTACATGTACTACCTAATCGAGCACAGAGTGGCTCAGGCTAGAGGAGAAACTCCCATAGCAGTCATGGCAGAAGTATGTACCTGAACACACACTCATACTTGTATTCCACTTTTGAATTAAGTTTATAAATATGTCTATAAATGAGAACCTTCACAAACATTTATAAATGTGCTTTCTTTGCCATGGACACAGTTTGCCAGTACTGTCAAGAGCCGGACCTCTCAAGATATTGAAAAAGGTAAATGAGGATGGTTTTCCTTAAATACTCTTTTATTAGGATTCCTCATAAGCACCAGCCTCAGCCTTAGCCGTTTTGCTACTTTGTAACCACAGCAGTTGCCCCCTGCTGGCCATTACAAAGAATGCTGAATTAATGCACTTCTGCATTGACTTCACTTTTCAGACACTCGTCCATCTTTTATGAAACTCTTTGCGTTACAGATTTAGAGTTCACACCTTTTTCTTTTTTTAAATGCAAACAATAACAAGGTCCCCACTGAGGAGAAGTTTTTATTACAATATGATGACATCAGCGGTTTTTAGAGGTCATTTATGGTGATATCAGTATTGTTAATATGGAAGTGTAGCAAAGTATATTTTGCATCATTGTGAAGTCATGAAATCATGTTTTAAGTTAAAGCAACGAAAGTGCTGAACTTTTGCCTTATTTGTGTTACCCTGACCTTTGACCTTGCATACTAAAATGGTATACTTTAGTATGTAATGTTTAGTATATTGTTGTGAAGTTTGAAGATCATCCATAAGAAACTGTGGGTAATATAAAGGGTTTTTTTTGTTTTGTTTTTTCTACAGATTTTTAAATTTGGTGGTTTGATCCAATTTTAATCAAAATAAAATCAGCTTGAGGCACTATTACATAGAGATGGTGGGGAGGAAGAACTCATGTTTAGGGGGAGAAAAGAAAAAGATGGTGAGACAAGTGTAAAACAAACTACGGGAGAGAAGACAAATGAAATATGTATGCATTAGAGATTCAAACAAAAAACAAAACAAAAGTGCACAGTAGCTGCTGCAACAGGCCAACACTCAGCATGGCACTGTGGTATTTACTTATTGTCTTTCATGTCTCAGAAGAAGAGGAGGAGGATGACGATGAATATAGTGAGGAGGACACTGGAGATTTGGTGCTGCAGTCCAGCTCTCTGAGCGCGGTTGATGATGAGAAGGAGGTGATGGAGCCGCCAGTCAAACAGCCCAGGACAAACTTAAGCCTGCACACGCTCAATGAGACCGACAGCACACCACCTTAGCTAATCACCTGTATGGTTAGCACAATGCTTGACACATGCCTTTGCTTTAAGTTTCAAATCATGTCATCTCGTTCTGTTGCACCATGTGAGCTTCTGGTTTGCATGTTTGGTCGTCTGTGGTGAGAAAGTGGGAGGGCCTTTTGCCAAATTTTCTCTGCTGTCCTGTTTGCGCTGCAGCCTTTATGTTTACCTTCACTTTATCATTTCACAGTCCCCCCCCCCCTCGTTCCCTGTGCCTTCCCTGCCTTTTCAGTGGCTGCTCCTGCCCAGCCTGAATTATATATACGCATATTCTTGATTCCCTCCCATCCCGCCTTAACCACTGACCTGATTGCTGTGGAGAGATTCATTGTCCTCTAAACTCAAATATCACTTTAATTACCTTTAACACAATGACTATGCAGGGGAGCTGGACTTGAATGAATGATATTGTCTGAAAAATATATTTGTTTAAGAGTAGCATCTAGAATGATACTGCATCATGAATTTTTGTTGGCACATGGACGTTGAGTGAAAGGTATTTGGCTTTATAAATGTGACTCCTTATTCATTTGGCCAACTAACTGATACGCTGTGCCTTTTGAGAGATTTCTAGGCTTAACAAAAAAAGGTTGTGCTCTATATATTCTGTATCGGTGGTTCAATAAATGAAGGTCCTGTGAAGTAGTCGTGGTGTTGTCATGAACTTTTTGTAGCTGTTAAAAGAAAAAAAAAAATTGATCGTCTAGTTTTGTGATGATTCTGCCTGGTTTGTTTTTCTTCATCCATCCTTTCTTTCATCATCAACATCTTTCTTTCACACATAAACATCCAGATGACTCGAGTGCAACCCCCCCCCCAGCTTTTCCCACCTGATCAGCTCCACATATTTTGCAATCTTTGTACCAGCTAGATGTACCAGCTATCTCAAAGTTTTTGTAGTGTAAGAGTAGATGTTTATTTTCAGAAAGTGTGTATGCTGGACGTTTGTAGATAACTTATATTATGTACCTTTTTGTGAACGCCGTAATATATCCAAAATATTCGTATGTTGTTTAACCATTATTGCCTTAATAAGTATGTCGTGGTATGTCCACCAGCCAGAGTCTTGAGCTATATTTTTATTGTGATGATGGACCAAGCATGTGAGTATGGTGACTTAAGATTAACCCCCTCAAAGAGCACACGCTCAACCAGCAGCAATGTGTGACTGTGGGACTGAGGGGAAAAGAAATAAAAATATTATAATGGTAGTGGGATGTCCCTCAGGACCACCTGATTACAAAGATGTCACCAAAGAACATAACAAAGGAGAAAAAAAAAAGTATGTTTACATTTATATATAAATATATATATGTGAGAGCAGGCTACAAAAATCTGACTCGAATTAAAATGAACCGCCAACTGCGATGTCATACAAACTGTGCCGTGGATTCTGTCCCTTGCTTGTGCTGCAGAACCATTTCTGAACGAGGTTCTTGCTGTTATTCTGAAGACCTTTGTACTTAAACCTGTGATCAATGTTTGTAGCTTTATTCTCACTGTTATAACTAAAGAGATGTGATTGCTATCAAAACTTGTGCCAGACTGTTTTTCCTTCATTCCCTGTGTTGTTCTTGGAATTTCTTTCTTAACCACATTTTCCAACTGGAGGTTGGTTTGGGGATGGGCAGTTTGGTTTGGGAGTCCTCAAAATGAAACAAAGGCTGTAATGGAATTGTCCCAAAAAATGACCACTTTTGTTTTCATAATATTTTTTTCTTTGACTTATTTAAACCTAACGGAGACTCAGGAAAAGAGAACCTGAGGGCTCAGAGAAGACCTGCTCTAGATGTTGTGGGGCTGTTGCCCCTCGCAACATCGGCTGTCAGGGGCAGCTCCTCTGGATTGGCAAACTAAGGCAGCAGACCTTTGATCATATAGCCATTTCAGGGGGATCATGATCCTCAACTTGGCTGGGAAAGTTTATGCCACGGAGGATGGGAGTTCATCCATTAGTTAAACCTCAGATTCAGGTTTGGTTTGGTGGGAGTTTGCAGAACTGATTGTTCTGCAAACTCATTCATTCTTTCTTTGGTTCTTATACAAATTAATGCTCAGGTTGTACAAGTCAGACCTGATGGATGGCCCGGGGGTCTACTTCAGCTAAAAGACAGAAGATCAGGGACCATTTAATGAACAGTAAAAGGTAAACCTATATTTAAGTTTCTCTGTACTTAAATTATAAATAAGTATTAAAATTGATTAGTCTACAAAATTGTTCTATTAATACATTCAACTAGTGAAACTTAAAAAATAAAAAGTATAAATGTCAAATTATACAGATGTTTTATGACTGTAGAAGGAAAAAACAAAAAAAACAAAAAAAAAACAGAACAAAATCTGATAAATAGTCCAAAAGGTCTTTAGGCTTCAGACGACCAAATTGAAAATGTAACAAAGAATAAAAATTCTGACGGTTAGGAGCTCATGGAACCTTTTTAGCCTCACTGCAAATACCCAGTACTACCCTAACAGACCCAAAACTCAGTTGCTTTATGGATCATGCAGATCTCACAAGTTGACAAGACTGTACGACGTTTAAAGAAAAACAAAACACGTTTGTGTTTTATTTGTATGTTAATCGGTTAAACATGTGGAGTACTTTTACCTCTTCTCTGTGCATGTTTTCCTTGAGCGAAACCAGCTCTTTGCGTCTTTTAATGTAACTTTAGTACTAGACAGTGTGGTCTGTTCCAATGTTGGGCCTGTTCTGTTTTGTATATAAATGGTTCTAGTTAGGGAACCAGCACTGATTCAGCTGAAGTCACATGACAACTTTTGTGGTAATTATTTCCCCTCCAGGCAAGATCTTCTCTGCAGACTGTTGGATTATTTTCATGTATCCAGTTATCATCACAGCACACTCATAACGCTTTTGAACATTTTATTTAAACAAAAGATCCCAGCAGAATACAGTCTGTATTCCATGCTGTCACTCATACAGCACGACAGCAGCCAGCTAAGCAGGTGACTCTTGGTTCCACTGACGAGGGTTTTAAAAAAACAAAAACAGAAATCAAGTGAAGCAGTAGAGTTTTTCAAATTTCAAATACTGCAGCCTTACACACAGCTGGACAGAGCTGGTCCACACTGGATGAGAAATGAGTTCAGAAGCAGCAAAATCTGTTAAATTTCTCATACACCCACCTTGTACAGATATCACATACATTCAGTTACTCACACTCACTGACAATAAAACTGCCTTAATGTATAAAAACAAAAGTAAAAATGAAGTCTTTGTTCAGTCCAGCTCTTGGTTTTGGTTGTTACAACAATTCAGTACACAATTGCAAAAAACACACAAACCTTTACAGTATTTCATCTGGTTCTTTGTTCGGCTTTAGCAACATGCTACAAACGGAACCTCCGATTAAGGTCGATACTGCAGGTGAGCTCATGTCAACGTGTACTTCTGTGTGCTTTTCTTTATGTTGTTTGGACACATGTGGATCGCTTCTTCCTTCACAATACAATCCAGGTACACCGGTCACTATCTGCCAACACTTGCAGAGATGAGCCTGCAGGTGAGAAAAGAGCGGGACTTAACTCTCTCTCTCTTTTTCTTTTATTGATACAAAAGATTAAAAATAAAAAAAAGACGTTTTTAACCCTCTGGAGGCAGGCGTTGCTGATTTGCAACAGTTAAAAACTAACAACCTGATTGCCCCACATACATATTTTATGAGGTTTTTTACTCAGAAGTACCACTGCAGGACTTGGTTGTGCATTAGCAACAAAAAGTTTAATTTGAGCCTGAGAGGGTTAAGGAAGAGAAGTCAGATCTCTATTTCTTTTTCAGTATAAGGAAGAAACATGAGTTTGGATTAAAGCTGCGCAGGGGCTCAGTCTTTACTTTTTTCCTCAGTTGACTTCTAGTATTAAGCTTAGTAATTTAATAGATGAGGTGGAATGTGATTTCATCATTGGTAACATAAAAACTCATCCCATATACTTAAAAAACAAAGCAATCAATTCATCTTTTCAATCAGTCAGAAACATTAGTCCAAATACACAGGTCATTAACATCTGAGAAGTCTCATCTTTTAATGTTTTTGATGTGCTTTTGGTCTCTAAACAGGGGGCACAGAAAGCCTATTGCTGTCAAATGTTTGGTCCTAAACACAGAAAGAAAGTGCAGTATTTTTTTGGGACTAGAAAGTCAAAGGCTCTCTTGTTTATTCTGATCTTCTATCTTACAGCTCACTAAGGTCTCATTTCTCCAAAAAGGACTTAACATTTGGCAGTTTTTATTTTTGACAGATTTATTTGGGAGGATTTATGTTCATCTGTTTCTGTGTCTATATACTCACCCTTGTGGAGAGCTTCATTGGTCATGCGGTTGATGTAACGGGAGCTGCTCTCGGGGACAAGCCACTTCATCACCGTGTTCACACAGGACTTCCTGTACGAACTCCAGACGGTCCCGCTGACGGACAGACAAAACCTTTCAATACAACTGAACTAATGAGAAACAGGAGGCAGAGAGAACCTGTGTATGTGGTACAGGCTTGCAGGGCTCACCTTGTCTGACCCTTGACTTCTGTGAGGTCGCCAACACCCACAGTGCGACATACACCCGTGTTGAGGTCCCAGCTAACCTGCAGGTTGGAATGGTATGTGTTTGGCCTGAAAACAAAAAGAGCCACCGGGTCAAAAATCCAAGGCGGGTCAAACAGGTGAGGGTCGAGGTGCTTTAGGGTAAAAGAGCAGGCGAAGTACCTGCAGTGCTCCTCGTCAGAGTTGGAGAATGCTAGTAACAGCAGACCAATGTTGATCATCACAATGTTGCTGTCTGGACACACCTGATACACATCAAAAACATGTTACCTACATGCAAAGTGTTCTTCCATGGTTCATGCACTAAATGTATGAAATTAAAATTAAGGAAATCAGAAATTTCCTAGTTGGAGAAAACTAGTGGACTAGAAATTAAAAAAAAAAAAAAACTGCAAAAAAATTCATACAATCTACTGAACAGGCTTAAACACTGACTGTGTGTATTTAAGCCTTGCTTTTTTATTTTTAATTTAACCAGAAAGTCCCTTGAGATTAATCTCTCTTCTTTTTTTCAAGGGAAGCATAACCAAGGAAACAAAAGCCTGCAAAAATGATAAAGCTGCATTTTCCATAAACAGACAGCAACACATAATCTAAAATCCACCTCTGGAGCAACAGTTGCACTCTTCAGTTACAGAATCATTTATAAGTTCTTTAAACCCACCAGCGAAACAAAAACATTAACCTTTAGTTCTTGTTGTTATGAAGGTTACTCTGTGACCAAGGTGCAAAATAAGAGAACACTATGCCTCCAAGTTCTGCAAAAATACAAGTATCCTTAAGAGGTCTAAACGAGGGAAAAATCTTAAGTGTAGGTTTGTGACAAATCAGGAAGACTCCATTTGGCTTTGTTGTTAAAAATATACAAATAATATTAATAATAATAATAATAATAATGTGTATGTGTTAGTCCCCGTAGGGAAATTACTCCTCTGCATTTAACCCATTCACCTAGTGAAGCAGTGGGCAGCCACCCGGGGAGCAGTGTGTAGGGACGGTACCTTGCTCAGGGGTACCTCAGGGTAGGCGTTCAGTGGGGTTGAACCCACAACCTTCCTATCGTGGGGCAACCACTCTACCTACTGAGCTATCCCTGCCAATACTAGTCAAACTGTGATGTGTACTGGACAATAAATTATATGCAAAAGTGAGTCTAGACCAGGGGTAGGCTACGCCAGGCCTCGGCCATATTATACCGTTCACGGTAATACCGGTATAATGTTAGGCAACGATAGGAAAATGAAATATCGCGATAGAATAGGAGTAAAACGCGCATGCGCAGTGCCTTTGTTTTCATACGCACA
>NW_024582431.1:427520-537862 GCF_018398535.1 Haplochromis burtoni
GTTGCCTACCCCTGGTCTAGACAATGATCTGTAGAGGCAGCAGCATTCCAGTAATTAAGTGTAACCATAACTAGGCTCTTTTAGGAACGAAGCATGTGCAAGTGTCTTCCTAACTCCAAAATCAAATTACTACAGGCCATATTACAATAATAAAAAATGAATTTAACCTTCAATTACTTCATTTAGGGCTCAATATGTTCTCTAAAAGTGAGTTTAAGATTCACAAAGGCAGGTATTTTTAGGATGACACTTTTTCAATTAAGTCCCAAGATATAAATACCAACATGATCTGAGATCAATTACAATTTGGAAAGTAACAAACACACTATTAGAATCAACTTTAAACAATGCAATACACCAGCCTGACTCAGATGAGAGAAAGCTGAGGACTGTTTAAAACTAAGATTCACATTCTTTAAAAATCAAATCATATTTTAAATGTTGCTGAAACGTACACTTTGAGCTGTGCATAATATTGCTCACACTCAATATCAGATTAGTTGTTTTGCAGGCTCCTGTCTACATGTTGTAGCTGTGTCCCGTCACTAGCAACCAGTATAAAAAAAAAAAAGAAAAAAAGTGGAACAACTAGTCTATGGACTTCTCTTGCTTTTGTTTGCAGATGATGATGTAACATTTTGGAACAAACAGTCACCATACCTTACTAAAACAACCAACTAGTGGCTGCAGCGTCAGCTGACTGATAAGTTACACAGCTTAGTTTTTAAGACCCAAAGGTTTAATGAGAACTGGTATTTGCAGTCCACGCCGTGATGCAACATGAAAGTACTGTTTTAATACTGTAAGACTTTATTATAAACACAATAAAAACAGTCTGCATATATAACAAGTTTCATAAAAGCTACAGCAACCTTGAGTCAGGTGTAAATTAGACAATGCGAGTGCCCTGAGCTCCGTGTGTGTGTGTGTGTGTGTGTGTGTGTGCTGACCTCTAATATCACAACATCATAGTCACTAAAGGAGCAGAACTGTGTGGCCCAGGCAGCATCACTCCTGATCACCTCATTGATTAGATATTCAAAATCCAGAGTCAGCTGCTCAACACAAACACTCTGCAAAACAAAAAGTACAAATTCATGATCAACCACACGCACAAAAATACTCTGTACGTGTCCAAACCATCTCAACTTTGCCTCTCTACCTTTGTCTTCAAAGTGTCTAATTCATGTCCATTCTGGTTACTCAGCCCTGTAACTCCAACATCCCCAGGACAGTTCTTACTTATTCCTTACTGCTACTTCCATACATGTTCTCCATTGACTTTACAGTCACATGCACCAACACCTACCTGTCCATTGTGTGGCCCTGTAACCAGCTGGAGGTTACGTCCTTTCAGATCTGTGACTGTGAAAGGCAGCTGGACTTTATCATCTTCATAACCTAGAAAAACAAATGAGGAAGAAATACCAGTCAGCATCTTTGGATCTGACCGGACACATTCTTTGACTCTGTCTTTTATCATCTCTCACCTCCGGCATTCTGCTCTGCTGCCCCTGGCTGTTGTAAGCGGTAGTGTAGGCGTGAGTAGTTTACATATCCAGGCTCACTGGGGCTGGCTTCCTGGCATGAAGACATAGTTGGAGTGGCTGACGGGGATGAGGAAGAAGAGGCGGGAGACATCACTTGTTCCGATACCTGTGGCAGACTATGGCTAACACCTGAGGTTAATGGTTGTAGTAAATTAGTCCTTCTCTCTTCTACGCTCAACCCTTTACAACCACCCTCCTCTCTCACAGTCTCTGCAATGGTCCCTTTGTCTCCAGTTGACTGTACTGCCTCTTTTACACCACCATCAGACGTTCTCCTCTCCCCCTGGCCTTCACCAGCTTTCCCTCCTCCCTGGGCTCGCCTGAAAAGGTCAGCAGCAAACTCCCGGGCTCGCATCGCTGCTTGTGAATGGCTAGGAGATGAGGGGACTGGAGTGGGTCTGCTAGGTGGAAGTCGATGTTCAGGAGATTCTTGAGGTAGTGAGGAAGAAGAGACCAAAGAAGAGGAGGAAAAAGACGTCGAAGCTTGACTTGACAGGGCTGCTCTCTTTGTGTAAAGGATTTGCGATGACTGACCCTGTTTACCTGAAGCAAACAAAGAAAAAGGAATGAAAAAACTAATAATGATAAAACCAGACAGCAAAACATCACTGTGATGGTTTTTTACTCTTGAAGACAAACATTTTTAGGCCTCTACTCAGTGTAGCACTGTTCCTTCTAATCCTATCTGGAGATAAGAGTGAGTTGCTGTTTAAGGTGTGTCTATGAACAGCCGTGTTTCTGGATATGATCAACATATATGCTCCTACAATTAACAAAGCAAACAAAAAAAGAAGATATTTGTACATGGACACACCATGCACCTATGCATTAAAAAAGCAAAAACAACTGATGTTAACATCCTGACAGCAAAAATAAAATATTCTTTTTAAAGAGGGGGGGGGAGGAGAGAGAGAGAGAGAGAGAGATAGCCAGCATGATATGACCCTCTGGTTGCAAAACTTCTGAGTCTTTTCACTGTCACCATCTCGGTGTTTTGCAATGAGATGTGATGAGCAAGGTGCACATCTGAGAAACCGAGCACTACCACACGTTCACAGGCTTTTACCCGCTTAGCGACTGAAGAACAGAAAAAAAAATCTACAAACTCAACATCACGGTTTATAGAACTTGAAACGTGTGACTCATAACCTACAGTAGGGCAAAAAAGTATTTAGTCAGCCACCGACTGTGCAAGTTCCCCCACTTAAAATGATGACAGAGGTATGACGGGATGAGATCTTGCGTGGAGCCCCAGATCGAGGGAGATTATCAGTGGTCTTGTATGTCTTCCATTTTCTGATGATTGCTCCCACAGTTGATTTTTTCACACCAAGCTGCTTGCCTATTGTAGATTCACTCTTCCCAGTCTGGTGCAGGTCTACGATACTTTTCCTGGTGTCCTTCGAAAGCTCTTTGGTCTTGGACATGGCGGAGTTTGGAGTCTGACTGTTTGAGGCTGTGGACAGGTGTCTTTTATACAGATGATGAGTTCAAACAGGTGCCATTCATACAGGTAACGAGTGGAGGACAGAAAAGCGTCTTACAGAAGACGTTACAGGTCTGTGAGAGCCAGAGATTTTCCTTGTTTGAGGTGACCAAATACTTATTTTCCACCCTAATTTATGAATAAATTCTTTACAAATCCTACCATGTGGATTCATGGATTTTTTTTTTCACATTCTGTCTCTCACAGTTGAAGTGTACCTCTGGTGCAAATTACTGACCTCTGTCATCATTTTAGGTGGGGGAACTTGCACAATCGGTGGCTGACTAAATACTTTTTTGCCCCACTGTAAGTGTCTACTGAAGTCACAGATTAGGGGAGATGAGAGCAATTTCCCTATTTTTGCAATCATAAGTGATTTTGCAACCAGTGCAAAATCACTTGCCTGCTGGCAAACAGAATGAATGCAGAATTGAGGATCTTCCAACACTGCCTTTCTCTTTTATGCTCAGAAACTGCATCCATTATATTACCAGTCTGTGTATGTGCACAGTCTGCAGAGTCTGGGTGGTCTGAAGTTTTCAGCTGCGTAAACCCTTGTGGACTCATTGATAAGGAAATTCATAATGTGGTGATCTTAAATCCATAAAAATCTTATCTGACGCATTATAAAGAGATGAGAAATGTGGCAATTTTACTATTTGTGTGTGTCTTACCTGGGCAGAGTGAGATGCCACAGGCTACAAGAGAGTAGCTAGTGTTTAACAGAATGACCTGGTCCTTCTTAAGCTGGAAAGCTGGCTGAAAAGTGGGGAACGGATACACCACCTGGTACCTGCTGTTGAGCACATATCCGTGTTCAAGACACTCACCACTTCCTGTGGAAAAAAAGTGATAATGTCTGATGAGAGTGAGAGAGGAAAACGTAATGAGAGTGGTGAAGTAGTAGCTCTGTATGTGTTTTTGTTAACCTGTGCGTATAGTAGTGACTGAAGGAACAGGACAGCACTGAGCACAAGGTTTAGGAGGCGGCATGGAGGCGATGGTGATGTAGATGTCTCTATTGTTCTCATCACTCATCATTAGATTCATCAGGACTGAGTTGGAGCTGCGTGTACTTAGCAGAAACATACACACCAACACATAATTTAGCCATCACTACCTGTGGCTTGCAATAAGGTTATTTTTGCCATTCATAAAAATAATTATCATTCCTTACTTGAAGCCGAAGATGACAATTTTGGAGTGATCATTTGGCCACTCACATACTGTAAGGTACAGGTCACTGTAGATTTCCTCTCCTGCAAACAGTCGCACATGATGGACCTAAAGAGAAACCAAAGGAGTTAAAGAAATAAAAATAAATTCTACAATTAGATTTATATATTACAATTAGATTTTTTTTTTTTACCTGCTTGAGTCTGCTGTGCAGGTTAAACTCCCACCAATAAAGATGATAAGTATAGAAAGAGAAATCATCATCTTCTCCACAATCACTGGTGTAAGACAGAACGTAGCGTCCACATTTGGTGAAGCCAAGAAAGATGTGCCTGAAAACAAAAAGATAAAGTACTGGTATCATATATGCTCCACAATGAACAATACAAAATAACAACAATTACCCACCAGACATCCTCAGAATCTGCTAATTCCTTTTTTTTTTTTTAAATACAGTAATGTTATTATATTCAAAGAACATATGGAAAATTTTATTTTCATACTATGAATATTTTCTGAGTACCAGGTACTGAAAATACACCAGAGGCGGGTGGAAACTTGGTGCTTTTAACAAATTTTTTCCAGCATCTTTGAACCCTCATAACTTCAAGAGACAGCCATGTGTCACAAGTGTCAACAGCTCTGATTCAGTCACCAATAATCCCAGTCTATTTGAGATGCAGCCAGTGTGGTATACATGCATGTAATGAAGCATACTGTGCCAGTCAAGGTTCTTTAATCACAGTAAAACAATGCAGTAAACACATACGTACCCTGCTCTGAGGAACTCCTCGCTTACGATGTTCTTCAATGGTACACACACTCGAGGTGGCAGCTTCCTGAACAGGCGCTGAGAAAACTGCCCTGACAGCTGCAGGAAAGAAACCACAGTGGAGGTAGATATAGCTAATTAGCACACGGTGTAACATAAAGCCCAAAATACGTTGCAATTTTGCTGTGCTTCATCTTCGTGTAATGCCCAGCACGGTAAGACGACACGAACAGTACATGAATTACGCTTGATGCACAAAGACTGCCATTAAATCTGAGGTGTGCTGCCGCGGTTGAATAAACGCTAAAGCTGACTGGTAAAGTTAAAACTCAGATCAAATAGACCTTTACAAATGTGGCTTAAGTGGCTAGCACTTTAACACGGTTCGGTTGCATTAAAATGTGTATGGGCCATCTGCAAACCAACTTGGGAAGTAAAATGGATAAATATCATAACATCGAGCAGGGAAGCTGCATTGTTTTACAGTTTGGAGCATTAGCCACCTGCCAGCCGTTGGCTGTTATTAAGTTAGCCGCGGTGCTAGTTAGCAGCTAGCTCCTAGCTGGCCTCAGAAGCTCCTGAAACCGTAGAGGCCTTCTCTTTGACCGCTCATTCTAAACCTTTCTCTTCAGGTCCTGCTGATGCATGCCTACCTTTCCGCGCATAAGAAGCTTCACGACATGGTCTTTGTGTTTTCTTTGGCTTTTCTGTTTGCTGTCGTCCTTTTCAGATTTCGAGCTGGGCGCCATCTCCCCCTGAACTGTTCCCAGTTGCCCGTCAGAGGCCCGTCCCGATTGGCTCACAGGCTGCACGGGGCGGCCCTCACTCGCCAGTACTCGCATCCATCAAAACCCCAAACAAAAGTAAGGCACGACAAGGGGAACATCCCGAGGGAAGCAACCACAAAGGAAGACATGCATGCGTTTGTGGGTTTGTTTGTTTTTTGACGTGCCTAGGATTTTAGTTACAAATAGGCAGGTGTGAAAATTCTTCTTAGTGATCTGATATAAAAATAACCTGGGAAAATTTGTCAAGACATTAAGAATGAGATGAGATATACGAAGATGTTTAGTGAGATTGTGACGTCCACTTGGATTTTTTATTTTCATTTATCTGATCTTATCTTACTTGTCAGGGGTAATATTTTGTATCCCCTACAATACTATTAAAGAGGCTATAGTTTTTATCTCGGTGTTGAAAACTTTCAAATATGAATAAAAAACATTAAACTTGAAAGAATAACTTTAATTTTAGGCATATTAGCTAATGTGGCATTACAAACAGCACAGGGGATTATCACACAAGACTGGTAATTGAATGTTTTTATTTACGTATTTAAAAACAAGCTGTAAAAAACAAAACAAACAAAAAGAAAAAAAAAATCAGCATACAATAAGAGAACTTACTGGAAAAGAGACTATTCTTTTCATTGTAAAGATGTAGAAATGAAACCAAGGGCAGTCTAGCACACAAACACATACATGCACAAAGAACCAGCCTACATAACTGCAGGACAGTAAGTGCCTTATTACAGCCAACTTACACACGGTCTTCTGTTCAGTAGCATACACTGTATACAGACACACAAGACTTGCCCCTTGAGGAAAATCACAAAGAATGTAATTAAAAATAAGAAATTATGACAGCAGGGAGAAGTTCACCTGCAACTTAAACACTGGAATCTTTTTTTGTAAAAAAACTGAAGTTTAAAAAAGTACCAAGAAGAAGAAGAAGAAGAAGAAGAAGAAAAAAGACCAACAACTTCTGCCATACAAACATAATTTTTTGAATATATTCAAAATACTGCTAGACAGTTTTTACCTTCAGCAAACAGAAGGGGAAAACTACTGACATGTGAGTCATTGTTGAGATGCTGTTGTGCTAGCTTGCAAGAAAAGATGCTTATTATTTCACATTTAAGAAAAAAATTCCAAACCATCTGATGTATTACAAGGTGAAGGTGAGGTGAAGGGGTAAGTTAGTGCTTTTTTTCAATACATCTGCAAAACGCATTCCCTTTTGAATTTCATTAAAAAAAAAATTAAACAAACAGGAAGGTTTGAATACAAAATGTCTGAGAGGATGAGTTAACCACAGGCTTATTGTCCTATTAAAGCCCAAAAAAACTGGGAATTTAAAAAAACAAACAAAAAAAACCAAGCCCGGAGATTCAACACATCCGCCCAACAGAACACGTCACACGTTTACTGGGCCTGAAAAGAAGAGAAAAGATGTCATAGAGAAGCACTGATCTAGTCACACTAATAAAAGACAAAAATGTTCTTACAATCAAAATCAACAGTTGATGTAGTCGATTTCCTGGTATTAACTTTTTAAAAAAAAAAGGCTTTTTCTGTTTTTTTCAACCATTTTCTTTTAGTATTAAGTTTTACCATATTTTCTAGTTCTTCTCAAATTCAGTTGATATACCCTTAAGGTACTAAACAGTCATTTTAAATTTTGATTCATAAATGTTTATTTGCTTTGTTCCATCTTGTCAGTTATCTGTAAAATACTTTGAACTGAAGGTAACTTGCATGAAAGGTGCCAAATAAATAATTCAACGTAAATGCCATTTCCATCTTTAGACAGAAGAATATGAAAACTACTGATGTGGTTGATTTAAGCTACTGGTTGAGAAGCTTAATCCAAGATAAAACATCCCTGGTTCATATAAAAAAAAAAAAAATCCTACGTGTAATTGAGCTTAACTTCATCGGTGAACTCATACCTGTGATGGTTGGAAACATCATTGCTGGCCTTTTGACCAACCCACTTTGACATAGATGCATATACATTTTTGCATGTTACCATTCCAACTGAACTACAAATCACATATATCCAGATCTTGCTTTTTACTCCATCTTTACACAAGGCGGTGTCCATTTGTTACCCTGCTTCCAGAACAGTTTTGTAGCCTACCATAATGTTATCTCATAGCTGTGAGGATCACTCTATTATCCATTTTTACAGAATTCTATACACAAAATTTGGGGAATTATTCCCAAATTAATTCTTTTTTTCATTAATTAAATATATAGCCAATTAATTAGTTTAGTTTACCCCCTTCCAAGCAGCCATGAGGTCAGTTTTAAACATGAGCCATACCTGTTGTCCCTGCTGTGGAGCAGCTGCTTGTCCAGGAGCCTGGCCTGTCTGTCCATAGTAGGCAGCCTGCTGTCTGTAGTACTCAGCCCAGGCTGCACTGTAGTCCTGCTGGCCACCAGGTGCAGCTCCTCCTGCTGCAGCTGCTGTGGGGGCTGCTGCTGTGCCTGGAGCAGCTGCTGCCCCTCCTGCTGGCTGAGCTGGAAAAGAAAAACAAGTGCAAACATACATTATATATGTACAGTTACATGCTACAAGCACATATGGATGAATGAATAATATATTAGCATTAAAGTCACTTGTGAGATGGCAGCACATTTGACGGTTGTGACTTTTTAAATTCTTTAAGAATTAAATATTTGAAGTTGTTAAAGGCTGTCAGTTACAGACTTAATAAACATTATTTACTCAAAATTAGTTCCAACTTACTCATGCCCATCTTCTTATAATACTCTTCCCAAGCCTTGGTGTAGTCTGGCTGACCCCCAGCAGTCTGGGCTGCCGGGCTCTGGTCCCCTGGTGCTGCTGCTGCTGCAGGAGCTCCTGGACTCTGAGCTGGCATTGTCCCCCCTGGCTGCTGCCCGTAATATTGTGCATAGTAGGCTGCCCATGCTGCATTTGGGTCTGCTGCAGCCTTATCTAATTGGGAAAGATGAAATTGAGTTGAGGAATAAATAATCAAGTACTGAAACAAACAAAAGAGAAATAAATAAAGGACTTACTGGGGTCATATGGATTTGGGGCTTGCCACTGCTGATAGGCATTTCCCCAACCCTGAGAATACTGGGCACCACCTGGTGCAGCTCCACTGCAGAGAGACGGGACAGTTAAATCATAAACCACCTACTTATATGAGTTAACCCTGAAAGAAAACACACTGGCACAACTATTTACACACTGTACTTACTGAGGAGCTCCACCAGGAGGCCCTGCATTATAAGGGTTCGGATTATAGGGACCCATTGGACCAGGTGGCCCTCCTGGACCAGGACCACCACCCACAGGACACAATGGGGCCTGGAAAAACAGGGAATAAAAATCATTATACCAATAACTTCAGACTGCATGGGATCTTTAGGCAGCTGCTTAAAGTCATTCTCTGCTTTGTAAGTAATGTGAACCTACCTCAATCTTCTCTTCTATAAGCTGCTTTGCATGATCAATCTGTTGTGGAGACCCTCTGATGGTGAACAGTTTGAAATTCGGGTCACCGTTTGGAGGTGGCTGACGAGATATCTCCACAAATGCACCAGTTTGCTGGTTGATGGACTTGACATTCTCTCCTCCTCTGCCAATAACAAGCCCACATTTGTGAGCAGGGATGGAGAAAGTCATCTCACCTCCTGGTGGACCCCAGTTCCCTTGGCCTCTACCCTGCCCTCGGCCACCAGGTGGCATACCAGCACCAGGACCCGGTGGACCCTGTGAAAGAAACATGCCACATTCTTTTTAATTAACACAAAATTCAACATTAAAATTTCTTAAAGAGGCCCTTAATAAACATGTGTAACATTTCAAATAATGAGGTCAGTGTTTATAACAGTTATCCTTGGGTGCCAAAAGTTCAGGCTGAAGACTGACTTAATGGTCATCTCAGCCACACAGCTTTGGCCCCACCCACTTTCTGTTTGCACCTTCTCTGTTTAATGGCTAGCCTATCTAGAGAGGAAAAGAGGAGCTAAAATGATCTGTTTCATACACATAACCTGAGAGTCTGCATAAACACCCAGTATGCAATAAATAAGGATTATTTGGAATCATGCAAAGCTACTCTAGCATAATCCAAGAAGAAAAAATATGGAGTTTAAATTGAGCATTTTAAATTACATCCCCTGCCCGTCTCTTCAGCGTGTACTTACCCCTTGCCCACCCTCCTCTCTGGCACGGATGCTCTGTAGCAGGTCAGTGATGATCGAGGCAGCGTGCTGACACTGGTCTGGTGGACCCATAATATAAGCAATCTTTTCAGGACCTGTACCATCATCTGTAAAGAGTAGGAAAATGACAGTTGGGTTTATTGATGAGAGTCCACACTGAGACAAAAACAAACAAACAAAAATTTCTAGCCACCAATACTGAGTAGATGTATGTATGGTATAAATGTGAACATCCTAGGTGACTTCCTTCTCAGTTATCACACCCACAAGACTTTCAGAAAATTTGAGCTCTGACCTTGACCTCAAGGTCAAAGTCACGATTCAAATTCATCCAAGATTTGTAGCAGATGCACCCATGGTATGAATTTCAAAACTATGTCATCTCATTTTCGAGTTATCGTATTCCCAAACTTGGGTGTCCACGTCGCCCACCTCCCCAGTGGGGTGAAGATATTTTTCAATTTTATTACATGCAGTGAAAGTAGAGTGAGAGTGTACCTGGTTTAAACTGTATTTTCACGCCAGCATCACTCTGGATCTTCTTGATCATCTCTCCACTGCGACCAATCACAACTCCCACAGAGTGCCGTGGGACAGCTATCTGTAACATTAAATAAACACTTAACCATTCAGAGTTGATGTGTCTCACTGTGCTGGTCGAATTCAAACACACTGTCTTTACTCACTTCTATGCCCCCTCCTCCCATCCTTGATCCATATTCGTTCCTCTCTCCAAAACCCTGATGTTCTCTCTCTCGTAGGATCTCATTAACCATCTCCTTAGCTTGCTAGAAAGGCAACACAATGAAAAATTTTAACCAACAGCAGCTTAACATATTTCCCGCACAAATGAAACCACTCAACCCCAAACGGTACCTGGACTTTGTATGGGTCTCCAATGATACGGAGAGGTTTATCTATGTTGGGTGGCTGCGACGCATCTTGGATAAGAATCATTTTGACTCCAGCTCGCTCCTAAGAATTAAGGAAGAGGTATATTACAGACACATGGCAGACTAACCAAACTTCGGCACATTAGACTGTCCATTTGTTGCACTTGGATTTCGTACTATGTGATATGTCAGGTGTTATTTGTAATAATAATTTTTTTCCAAATATTTTCATGCTTTAATTTCTACAGCTCCTTCATCTTGGAATTAAAAACAACCTTCAGGAGATGGTCTAAATGTTTAAAGTCACTTTATATGACCTTGAGTTACCTCAGGTTCTAAATGTTACTCCTGATAATTAAGGCCTTTCTTGGCACAAATCAAAACAATTAACTGTTCTGCTGTTTTAGTTTTCCCCAGCTTCAAGTTTGCAACTTTGATTGTTACTTTAATTATATACTTAATTTTGTGCATTTTATGCGCACATTTGTTTGTGTTACTAGTTTATGCAACTACTGATCTCTGCACTCTTACAAAAGCAGTGTTGCTGGCTATCTTTTCCTGGTTAAATAAATAATCATCACCATCTGTATAACTGAATGCTGCATGTGTCACCTGCAGTTGTTTGATAGTCTCTCCTCCTTTGCCGATAATAAGGCCAGCTTTTCCAGCAGGGATTATCATCTCTTGCATGGAACTTGACTGACCATTGGTTGACTCGTGACCTCTGGACACAATGTCATCTAGAATCGCCCTGGCTCTCCTGCAAGCAAATTCATATCAAGGTCATGAAATGATTGAAGAACACAAGGTTAATGTGGCACAGACGCAACCTAGTTAACATTTCACACCATTACTGCAGAAAGTCCAAGCAACTTTTACAGCACACAGTATGGCATTGCCTCAGAAAGCTGCAAGGATTTGAACAGGTAACCCTGCCAAATGTTTATAATAAGGACTATCTCCCAATGTGACTGTAGGTACGACCTAGGACCAACCAACAGGAATGCTGCATGAAATAACACGCTGATCCAAAAAAAATAAAAATAAATCATGATTGCCTCAAGGAGGACAAAGAATGGGAACAAGCTACAGCAGAGTCACAGCCCATGATTCAATATTTTTTAAATCACCATGCAGCCAACCTGTCTTGTTGTCCTAGACAAGTTTCATTAGATCTATGTTGCACAGAGTGCCTTAGAACTGATAAAGCTTCTGACATCTTATAGTATCCAAGCAGTTACACAACATGTCCAAATCCCTGAGAGCACGTCAACTTCCTCCAGTCACCTAAAGATTCATGGCATACATACAATAGCAAACAAACAATGATTAGTTTAAGGACCATATTTATGGTTTAAGCTTAATATAGGACACAGACAACACAGAGTCATGTCTTAGAGGCCAAACTCATCCCAATAGTGCAAACCACTGAAACTTAACAAGTACACAGGAAATAAAGATTTCACACAATCTAAAGCTGTACCAGGAGGTTTGTCTATCATTTAACTAGGCTGACCATCAATCTCTTGTTACCATTTCTCCCTACAGATATTAATAATGAAATAAAAATTTACCACAAACCAAACTTCTTGACAGCTTTTCCCAATATTTAAAAGACTTAAAGGACCAACTTACTGTATGGCATCAGGTGATCCTGTGAGGGAAATGCTTCTTTCTGGCAGACCAACACTGTCTGTGGATTGATATGATAACAATTATAAATCAAAAGGGACGATGGTATATCGATGAGGCACCGTTTACTTAACTAATCACAGCTCACCGTGTGCAATTTGGACTTTGCAGCCAGATTCTTGCTGAATTTTGTTAATCTGTTCGCCTCCTCGCCCAATGACTTTAAGGAAAACAGAAGAATGTTGAGTGTAGTCTGAACATGTGTAACATAGCAACACGGGAATAATTTGTGCAGTTTATGAAGGGTTTGTCTACTCACTGAGCCCAACCATGCTATCAGGCACTCTGCACTCTTCTGTCATTGTGGAGGGCCTTACACTGCAGACACATGATTGTGAATAATTAATGACATACAGTGTTTCAACAATAAACAGCAAAAGGTGTTTACATAAAGAAAAATAAAAGTCAAACCTTTGCTGGGACAGAGCAGCTAGCTGAGCTCCAATAGCTGTAAGAGATTCAAAACTGGTGAGCAGGTGGAAACTGAGCAAAAAGGAGTTATTGTAACTAGAGAATTGTTTAACGTACACATTGCAGAATCTCTTTCACTCTGTGATGCTACCTTCTTGGCATCGGGTTCATCTGGAAACAAAAATAATAGTAAGCCTTCAAAGTGGAGTAAAGGAAACTGTAGACAGAGTCCAAGTTTGATCAGATTTTCTACCTCCTTCTTCCAGGGATCGTTTCTGTGATGTGAACGGGTAGCTCTCGGCTCCTCCGTTGTTTGTCGGGGACACACCGTCACCACCAATTTTAGCTGCAATCTGGAAAGAGGTGAATACTGGATTAAACCAGAAACCTTTGCAAAGACACCATTAAGACATCTGAAATGTGTCTATTTTTGGTAAGAAATCTTTGACATTGCTTGGAGCTTTCAGACATGTTCAGCTCATGTCATATAAATAAAAGATCTTCACATTTAAAACTGCAAATCAACAGACACATGAATATATGTTTAATTATGAGGAGATAATGTAGTGCTAATAAATGAATAAACTAATGATAATATTGCAGTGCATTGAATCCCTACAAAACTGATCAACATTCTCTTAATATTATATATAATTGACTACAGATTTGTATCAGACTTTTCATTAACCCTTCACTGCATAGTGCTGATATGGACACTGTCTTGTTTAAGAATTGCTGGTACAAATGAGTTATCATTTTAACTCTGGTTATTCTTACAGTCCAAAACAATGTTTAGTTCTGCTCCACATTTTAAATTAAAAAGATGTGATCCCCAGGTCTTTTAATGTCCCTTTTGTATCACAGAGAAATGGTTTAAAAAAAGTTTTCATGTGTCAAGCGGCTTCTGTTTGGAATAAATTATCTTTAAATGTCCATTTTATCACTGTTTTAAACAAGCTTTGTTTTTGACTTATTATGTTTTCAGTAAGTCTATTCGTTTCTATTTCTATGTCTATTCAGTATGTTCATTTATTTCTTCTCTAACTGAATAACTTAATAGGTTCGTTTTGTATGAAGGTGTAGTTTAATTTGCTTTTTATTATTGGTTATTGTTGGTTCGTCTTTGTTGTGTTATGCATTATAATAAATATCCTACCACTTGTTGTATAAATGTTTGTTCTGACTCCCAGGGCTTATCCACATATAATTGATCAAATATTAAGTACTTAGTATAATATTATATAATATATAATATTAGAAGCCACTTTGAAACATGAGCCATTGTGACTGTGCCCCAAATTAATGGAAACACGACAGTCAGACAACCCCACACTAATTTAAATCTAATAAATCAAAGAAACTATAATCCAATGCTAGCAGTCCCTTCAAGTATCACAAATAACCTTCAACGATCTTAATTTATCAAAAAATATTAATTTAATATTATCTATATTCAACATCTCAAAATATAACTATCACCAGATAAAATATACGATGTGTTTTTTTATTTTGTTGAAATAAACAACTATACTTGTTAATGAAAATAGTCATTAGCTGAAAAATAACCCTTTACAGTGAAAAAAAGTAAACGATGGCTCCTGAACTCTTTTCAGTCAATGATCTACATGAAACAAAACAGCCATAATGCTATAATACAGTTACCTAATAAATGCCTCATAAATGAATGGAGATGATCCCCATATAACAGCTAACCGTTAACTAACGGGTAATAAGTAAATGTTGCTTACTTAGCCCAAGTTCACTAAATTTACCTCAAGGATCGCGGTAGGGACAAACATTTCATTTATGTAACAGAGCCATGCTAACACACACAATTCAATTGCCTCGATCTGAACAGAAAGTAGGGCAAATGAATGGCTTTGCTATTAGCTAGTGTGCTACCTCGCTAACTAAAGCTAACGTTACTGGTCGTTATGCTAGCTGCGGTTTCAGAGCAGCTAATTAGCTCGCCGGCTGACTCCTCTCGTAGTCGAGCGCTTGGATTACCTGTCTGGCTCGCTGAACGGCATCTGCGAAAGCGTCGTTTTTCATTCCTGCTCCGACTCCATTTGATGGCAGAGAGCTGTAATCAGACATGCTGCTCCCAGAGGGCTAACACAAACACGCGCGCGCGCGCACACACACACACACACACAGGGGGGGCAGGCAGGCTGGACAGCTTTGGCCGGGTCGAGCTGCGCAGAAGCGGGAAGGTTAACAGGAGCGTACAGGGAGACACCGATGTGTGTGAGATCTCCTACCACGCCGGCAAACTTCCCTGCTTGAAATAACCAATCAATGCATGTTCGACCCCGGGTTTTCTTCTTCCTCTTCCTTGTACCTTTGAGGGTTAAATTGTTAAAAATTTCAAACACAATAAAAAATTTCGCCTCCATCTGGACTGGAGCGTAGTTGCACTGAAATTGCACAGAAACCGATGTCTAGTCATCTCAATGTTTTTTCTTTCAATGTGTTCAAGTAATTGTATTATGGTAGGCTTTTTAACTGTATTTTTTAGCTTAATAACATTATATCACATATGTAATTTCCTTATGTAGAGATACACCATGAAGACATTGCAATGGATGCTTAAATTTATGTTTATACAGACAGTGTTTGCAAGTAAAGGAATACATGTACCGGCGTTACGTATTTAAAATGCAAAATATGAGTAACTGTATTCCGTTACAGTAACCTTTTAAAAGGGTGGTATTCAGAATACAGCTATATTTATTTATTTATTTATTTTTTAAATAAATGGATTACACGGTGGTCTTTTCCTGTTTCACATGTTAGGCTATGACATCTCTATTTTTGGTAATTCCATGCCAGGGAAACCCAAACAAAACAGGCATTAAGAGGCTCTAATGCCTGCGTCTCAATCTCGCGGCCCATGTCACCCCTACTTGCGGCCGCATAATGACGTGAAGAAATATTTTTAAAAAGTTATTCACAAAAATGATTTAATATGAAGGCAATAGGCAGAGTGTTACAGGCATAGCCCTAAATAATGTAGCCTGATGGGCAGTGTAGTGCGTGCTGCAGGGAGAATGGACTGCCATACCCGTGTGTGTGTGAGCGCGAGGAAGGGAGAGAAAAACTGGAGTGGAAAGTCAGAGTTGTCACCGAGCAGAATCGGGAGATGGAAGCATGTAAATGTAATAATAACCACTACAGCCAAAAAGAGTGCCTGACGAGCCCAGTTGTAAGTAAGCTGTTAAGACTCGACTGTACACTGTGTTCTGTTTTCCTCCGAAACAACCTTTCAACGCCTCTCTCTGTCTCGCTAGCAAAGTTGACCCAGACAAGTTAAGGGTAGCTAGTTTTCGGCTACAAGCCCGCCAGAAGTTTCTTTACAACGGCTCTGAGCCGCAAACCTGTTTTATATACGCGCGAATAGTTTTCTATACGAGATCGCTGCAAAAAGTGCAGCCTTACCTAATGTCCACCCTACTGTTACTCATTTTATATTAAGATTTAAAAATCTAGTTGGTATTGGTATGGCGAGTAACCTTCAGTAATAGTAATAAATCACACAGCAATAGTACATTCATGTAGTTGTAAAAAGCATGATAATATATTAAGTAATCCAAAGTATTCAGAATACATTAATCTTATTGTGTAACGTAACGGAATACGTTACAAAATACATTTTGGGGCATGTATTCTGTAATCTGTAGTGGAATACATTTTAAAAGTAACCTTCCCAACACTGGATACAGATAATAAGATACTTGTGGTTTAGATGAGTCATTGCCCTGTTAAAATTTGTTCATGTGGCAATAAATCTGGGGAGAAATTATTCTGCAAAAAAACATCTGCTAGAGAAATTATGGTGTCAGAATATTACTCCCACTCAGCGATTATATGCTCTGTCCCTTTGTGGCTTTCACTGCTGGCTCTTTAGTGAAGTTTGAAGTGGCTTTGGCCATTTATGGCTACCCTTTGGCTCTGGTCCTGACAACCAGTAGCGGTTTTTAATACGGGCGGTTGCCCGGGGCGGCATCGTTACATACAGCATACATAGCGCTACATACAGTCCAGTATATAGAGAGGCAAGACGACGAGGCTCCAGTTACAGCAGTGCAAGTAAACAAACAATAAATATAAGAAGAGTAAGAAAATAAATATACACTTTACGACTAGGGATAAAGGGATCAATAACAATTTAAAATTTATAGTTTGATGATTTAAAGTCTCACACACAACCCGTCGAAAGGGCAGGCGGCCGGCTGCTTCCAGAGCACATTTCATTCATAATGTTGTCAGTCCAAGCCCATTATGTATTCATGATTTGAATCCTGGGTTGTGCGAAATCCCAGACATAGACCCTAGACAAAGTGAATCTGTGAACTAAGGTGTAGGTCTATTAGGTCATGTTGTGGTGATGCTCAGGTTGGGGAATGGGTGTTCGTACTGGAGTGCAAAATTAAAACCAAGATGGACAAGAAAAGTTAGAAAGCTTAGAAAAAATAGAAAAGAAGAGGAGGAGAAACAAGCAAAAGATACAGGTAAGCAGATGTGTCATTGGATAATGGCAGGGCATGTAGCCTGAAACTATCAGAATCAGAATACTTTATTAACCCCTAAGGAAATTATGTGGGTTACAGTTGCTCCAAGAAGAAATGGTAAAAAACAGTAACAGACTAAAATTCCAAACATACATCTGTCATGACTTTAAAAAATAAAAACTGGATGTACAAGTTTTCATTTTTTTATATCACCAATAATATTTGGCTCAGTGCTAAGTGCCTTAGCAAGATGCACCTCAACCAAACACTTTTGGTAGCCATCAACAAGCTTCTAGTACAATTATTGTTGGATATTTGACCACTCTTCTTGGCAGAATTGGAGTTCATTTAAACTGGTTGGTTTCCTGGCACAGATCCATTTTCAACAGTGTTGAGAACTTTGGGAAGGCCATTCAAGGAGCTTTAGAATAGAATAGAATAGAATAGAATAGAATAGATTTTTATTGTCACTGCTACAAGAACAATGACACACAGTTTAGCATCTTTCCATTGTGTGTAATACACAATAACGTAACATTTACACAAGAAAGATATGTATAAGTTATACATACAAATGCATACATACGGATACACCCACCCATACATACATACACACACGCACACACACACACACACACACACACACACATATATATATATTATATATATAACATCCATGACTCTTGTCAGTGCAGTTAACCTTCAATCAGGTTGGAGGTAGGGCATGTTTGACAGCCTGTGGGTAGAAGCTTCTGTTGAGTCTGTTTTTTTGCCTTTATGTTTATTGCCTGCTTTATCCATTCCTGCACCAGTTTTGATGTGTGTTTGGGATCAGTGTCCAGTTGAAACACCCAACTGTGTCCAAGTTTGAACTGTGTAGCTATTGATCTGAGTGAAATTGAAGAATTTGGAGGTTTTCCTATTTCTTCATTATTATCAACTGTTCCCAATTGAACAGTCTTGACCGTTAGAAGAACTAAATTATATATGGTAAGGGCCACAATTCTGATAAAAAAAAAATCCTCATATTGTATTGCAAATTAAGAGAAATCTGACAATTTCAAAGATTTGGAAACATTTAAAAACTCAGTCTTCACTGGCGTTCAACAACTTCTAGACTGCAATGAAGTGCTCTCCTGGATAACCGCAGGAAATTATTTGGAAATTCACAAAATAATTACTTCTCATAGGAAACGGTAAGTACAAACCCCACAAACAATTTTTCATTCATTAAATTTGAATTTAATTGCATAATTGCTGTGTATCAGGTAAAAATAACAAGCTGGGGTTTAGTAGGAGTGTTCTTAAAGTCTGACTTTCATCTTTTAACACACTGTCACCAAATACAAGGAGCATTCAATAAACACAAATTACAAAGTTTATTTAGTTCACTGCTTTCATTTTATTTCTCATTGATACATATTTTGATATTGAGAAAAAATGTTCACTTGCATTAAATACTATTATTGTTTCATGATACAGACAAAGATAAGTCTTAGTATAGTGTTTATGAAAATACTGTACATGGCACTGGCCCATGTGGTAAGAAAGCATTCAAATACCTCTCTGCATAAGAACAGTGACATTACCCATGAGCATTTAGCCAAAGAGGTTATCTGAAACAATCTGTGCTCCTTGATATGGCTTTGGCAGTTCATCTTCTGTAAAACATAAAGTCTTTGGGTGTGCTTTATTCAGTTGTAACTCTTCTAGAAAATGCATGGCAGAGTGCCTCTTCAGTAGTTTTTTTTTTTTCAATACCTATTGCTTTGCTTTACTAATTGTGGCCCTTTTAAGTCAGGAGTGTACCTCCACCCTACATATTCCACATGTACAAGGACTGATCCCCCAAGCTCAGTTACTGTGTATACTGTTTAAGACATCACCTGTGGTGTACACACAATGGTTGGCAATACTGCAGTGTAGGTGCAATGTGTGCAGGGCTTTTTACAAACTTGATTTCCATGGAGTCCAGAAAACATGAGTATGGTGGCGGGGTGCGGTTTGTGGCGCAGCGGCAGGGGAGGGATGGGGCAGAGGTCTGACTGGCACTGTTGCCAGTCATCAGCTAATCGTGACCTCCCTTATTTACACAGTAGGACGTTGGGACCGGCAGTGTGAAGCAGAGAGAGAAATCAGAGGGACGCAGACGGAGGAAAGGGCACTGTAAAGTGTGACCACTAAATCACTAATTGTGAGAATAAACAGGGTTTGCACAGTTGAAACTGAGAGACTGGAGTTGTGTGGTGTGTTTCCCGTGACCACTGTGTTACAGTTTGTTCAACTTGCATTGAGTGTTTGTGTCTATTGTTTGTGTAATTGTGATTAGCAGAAGTTTCCACTTGCTGGTAAGAAAAGATGTGAAGACAGGTCTGTCTGTCCAAAGGATTGTACAACCGGCTTTGTTCAAGTCAAACGGAACCTTGATGTTACCGCAAGCTCAAGAGGAAGTGTTAACGATGCACCCACAAGGCTGTGAAGAATGTATCCTAAAGACACCACAGGCTACACCAGCCCAGCCAGTTTCAGAGGACTCAGGTGATGTGAGCTTTGTGTCGCTGGGTTGTGTTTTCGGTCAGCTATCTGCACAGTGGCACATCCGTGGCCTTAGGGGCCTTCTATTTGACCTGCATCCCTTTACCCGCCTCTTTATCGTCCTGCAAAGAGTTTAGGTTGAGTGACCCTCATCATTGTGGTCATCAGGTCTGTATCTTAGCAACATTTATCATCTTCTTTCACAGAGGCTGAGGCTTTAGGCCTGGCCTCTGAGTTTCCAGCCACAGCGTTGCCGAAGGCTCTTGATCAAACAGGGTGGTGTGTTCTTATGACTACGTAGTAGTTCAAGCAAAGTTGAAACAGAGAGTTCAATGTGAGACAGGTGGATTCCCTCATCTGCACAGCCCCTGACATTCTCCAGTTTCTACAAGTCCCTGTTAGCTTTGAGGGGACTGATTGCAGCCATGAAAACAACCTTTGCTGGTCGTCATAAACTAGCACCTGTATTGCCTGGTTGCCAAAAGTGCTCGTAGTGTTATGCTGTGCTGTCCTTTTGGACGAACTTGTCCACTTTTACCAGATTTGACTGCTAAAAGTGACTTAATTGAAAAACACATGCTAGATTCTGTAGCACATGGCTCACATATGGTTGAGAATGATGTTGTTTTTTCACTGTAGCCAAGTGGCTTTCCTTACATTTGCAAGTAGGCGTAGTGCTTGGGAGAGGCAGCTAACCTTTGGTAGCATCTTGGATCAAAACCATGAGCATATGCTTATGTGTAGAAGAACTCTACAATCACACTAGTACTCAGCTGCCATTTTGTGCTACATTTGCTTCGTTTCCTAACTGTGTTTGTTACAGAGTCCTCATATACATGGAAAATGGGTGGAGAGAGAGCCTTGATACATAAGAGAACAGTTAGTTACTTTGTAACCTAGGTTCTCTGACTCTGTAGCCAATCAGTGATGTCTCTTAAAGAGTATCCCCATGGAGATCAGACCCCTTACATGTAAAATATGTGGGACTGGGAGACCCTGTAAGTCTCTCTACTTAGAGAGAATTGAGGAAATTGGATCAGCCCTCCATCTTCTCTAAGTACCACCTGGAAGAAAAAAAATAATGTTGTAGCAATATAATATGGTTTTCAAGATCGACTATACCTTTTACCTGTTCTCAGTCAAGTTCATGCAAATCCTCATATGTCCAGGTCACTCCAGCAGCAAAATGTCAGTCTGTTAGCTTTCACACATCTGCTGACATGCATTGCAAAGCAATTACAGATCACATGTCACCTAAATGTTAGAATTTCAAACAGATTACTGTATATGTAACATACAGTATATATGTCGATTTCTCTCATCCTTATCTTCAAAATTCAAGACTTACATTCTCTTGTATCATTCAAAAGCCTGTCGACCCATGCACTTCCAACAGCTTGCAGGTAAAAAGCACCACAGTTTCTCCTTTTGCTACCCCTTTCCTTTTCCTACCCTCCTACCCTCTATATCCACTCCAAGGAATATCCTTGTGTATTCATAGACGACATAGGACACGCTCACAGCGGGGATGACTTTGAGCATGTTGGGAGAAATTCCTCGATAAAGTCCAGTGATGCCCTCCTGGCTCAAAATGGTTTGAAGCAATGTCAGCATGGAGACTTTAGGGGCTCCCTTCACTGAAGCTGTTGGGAGAGTAAAGAGATGAGCCACATCAAGATCATTTTAACACAAGGGGCACAATATGGTCTTCATCTGATGGAGCTGAACATGTCAATCCTACATATTTCTGAACTTGTTATAAACACTAAGCAAACTCTGTTGAAAGAAAACTGAGCTAAAGACTCTGGAAAAAAGTTAAGAAATATACCTTGGACTAAGATGTTCTTTGTTTCCTTTTTTTGGTCTACTCTTTAAAAGCCCTGTGGTGGCTCGACATCTTGCTAACAGGCAGTTTATGATTCTGTTTTAAATTTATGTTTTAAATTTATGCCATAAGTACACTGTAACCTGATTTGCATCTCCCTGGAAATCTAATGACATAGATGCATAGATGCAACCTGCGACTATTGTGATTGGCCTTTTCAGTACTGTTAATTTTTCCTGTGGATTTCCAAACAAATGGAAATGATTTGTTTCCCTATGACCAGAACAAATAGAAGGGACACAGGACACAGGAAAAAGGACCCAACACTTTATTTCTTTCTATTATGGCCGGGGCAACATATAACTAACTAACCCATAAAAACCCCCACGAAAGCATGAATTCTGCTAAAGAATTCGGCCACTTACGTAGGTTGCATCGTAGGCTTTACATAGATTTACAGCAGAAGGCTAAATCAGCCGTAAGACAGTTATTCGACTAAAGTGCACAACCCCTCAGAACCGTAATTGTCAATAACCAAAGCATATGACAATATTTCTTCGAGACGGCATCAGCTTATATTGTAGTACTTGTCCATTTCAGCTGTATTAGCACAATAAAAACAGTTGCCCTCATTACTTTATGCGATTATGTGCAGTTGATGCTTTGAATGATCCTTTACCATATGTATCGCCTGGAGAGTCACATCAAATCTTATAAATATAAAATTCATATATGAAGGAATTTCTTTGCACACCAGCATGTGTTGAAATTCCTCTCACTTGTCACTTATTTGTAATTGTGAGTACAAGCACGCGTATCCTCACCTTGCGCTTGCATTCGGGTACGGATCAGCGCCAAAGGGTAACTTGCCAGTTGTCCACAAGTGCTGGACACGGCACCACATCCGACCAGCACCGTGACCCCTGGGTCCACTAAACCTCTGTTCCTGTTCAGCCAAGAAAACTTCAGAGTCTGTTGAATAAAAGACATGAAAAGAAGGTCAAGACTAAGGAAAACACAGCGGGAGCTGTAGGTTTTCATGTCTCTCTGACCTCGTAGACAGCCAGATCGATGCCAGCGTAAGGGATAATACCCAGCAAGTTAGGTATATAGCCCTTGTAGAAGGCTGCGACGCCTTCTCTCTGTAGGATCTGTTTGGCACAGTCTGCTATTCCTGAGTATTGACCTGTTTTTCTCAGTGTGAGACGTGTCTTTAACACCTGAGGGGAAGAAAGAGAGAAGGAAAAGAAACAGAAGCAGACAAAAGGAGAGAACTTGTTCATTTTCATTAAGTCTATAAAATGTGTTTTCTCAATAATATAAAAATATTCTTTATGTCTGTTACCTCCATTGGATAGATGGCTGTCTGAGCTGTTGCTCCAGCCAAAGAACCGGCAACGAATCTCTCATGTACTTTTAAAGTCCTAGATTCATTACTGCCACGCATCATTTTCTTGATCTGTGCAGAAATACATAATTTTTAAGTTAATAATGTGAAATGGTTGTACAATCAGAGAAGAAAGACAAATTATTTTGGCAATTATTGTTAATGTATCGTTAAAAAGTAAACTGAACAATAAGAATAACATGACTGTCAGCTTTTACATCTGTTCCATGCAAGCTTTGCTTTTAAGATGTCACCAAGCACAAAATGTCCAAGAAATTCAAGCTGTGTTGAGTTGTGAAATTAAAAAAAAAGATGACTGGTAGCTATCAGCAGCTTTCCTCAATATTGGATGCTAGAACAACTAAAACACTTGTAGAAAATCTACCTGGTAAAAAAGCAAAAAACAAAAACTGAAGCCCTGGTAATGGAAACAGCAAGGAAAGAGAGTAATAGAATTGAAAAATAGCACAAAGTGAGCCTCAGATTGGGTCAGTGGTGAGCACTCCAGGATTTGGAGGGTTTGTGGTTCTCAGAATTTCTAGTAGATCAGTAGGTAACGGAAGCTGAATGCCTGTTAGTCTAATACTGGAGTCCCATTGTTTTAGATCAGGTGCAACATTTACAGACCAGTAAAGCCACTGCGTAACACCCCGTAAAAACACTTCCTTTCTTTTGAGGCAAAGAAAAAAAATCTTTGCCTTCATAAACAAAAGCAATAATTTTAAAATTTAAAATGCAAGAGAATTTTACAAAATCAAATGTTTATTTATTCATATAATTAATGATTAAGGACAGTATAAACAGTATATTTACATCGCAGTTATGAAACAAAATTAGACGTAAAGTTTACACGCAAACTGGTGCACGAGCGAGGGGAAAGCGTTTATTGTGTATAATAATACACAATGAGGAAGTCAACATTTTGGGTGACATCCTTAATGAGGAAACAACACTGTCATGTTTTAGAATTTAATGAGCATTTTCAGGAAAGCACCTCTCATTAGTTAAATCTTTTTTTTATTTGTACCACAGAAGGTTAAAAACATTGTGCAGTCTTGTTGCCATGCAACCAGAATACAGTGAAGGAAATAATAGCCTGAGAAGTCCTGCATCTGTTTCTCACTTCCGCGATATCTCGACCAAACTAGCTGCTGCTGGTTTGGATTCATGTTCGATACAGAGAGAATAAATAAGAGAATATGTTTATTTTTCACAATGATCTAAATAGATCATTTAGAACGATTTCAATATTTGGACAAAGGAAAATAATAATAATAAGAGAATGATGAATCACGGTAAAGCCTTGAAAGAGTTAGGAGTGTAAGGTGAAAAATTGAATGTGTGTTCATAGTTTTCTCCACCTGTTCGTAAGCTGCAAACTTGATAGCAGTCTCCGGGGCAATTTTTAGGACATTGATTCCATTTCCCCTCCACAGAGACCAGATTCCTCCCTCTTTCACCATCGTCTGAAAATTGCTTAGCACATTCCCTTTAAAATCAGAGGAGCCGTGTACCTGGCAGAGTAAAGCAAGAAAGTCAATATTAAAGCATCAGAGCTCAAAAAAGACTTTTTATACATAAACAGTAACACATGGATGAATTCAGAGTGATCAGAGAGATAAGGCAGTAAGTGCACCAGTCTGACCTGTCGAAAGACTTTGAGCCTGTCTAAAGGGGCCGTTCCAGTCCGGGATACAGATCCGGCTATGGCTCCAGCCATCAGCTGCCGCCAGACAAACCCAGACTTCTTTTCCTCCTCTGAAAATTCATCTGGGACTGTCAGCTGCTCACCGATGTCCACCATCTACTGAAGCCATGCAGGTCAGAAGATGTAGAAAAAAAAAAGTAACAAGGAGTGGGGAATAAAAAAATATTTTGAATTCTTAACAGTGGTGTCAAACACACTGCATACTGTATGATAAATTTTGTTTCCGACTTTACCAATGAGCGTTTCCAATGGCACGCCACTTCCTCCATGTTAGTGATAGGGTTAAACAGGAAGTGGTCCCGCCACTCATTCCAGTTAATGGTCATTGTACCATCCTTATCTATACTGTGGAAACACATATAAATAAATATTAAAAAATAGATAAAAAGGTCATAAAATTCATATAAAGAAAAACACCAGAGACTGTACAACAAAGATGGACACAGCCACAGTGACATCACCCTCTGGTTAGAATGTCTGCAGGGTTCAGACACCTTACGTCTGAAACCACAGTAAGTTCATGTAAATCGATAAAAGTTCATCTTATTATTAACTACTACTACTACTATTAGTAGTTCAGCGGCTGCACTTCCTCTATGTCCTGAGGAAGAATAACCTGGACCAGAACCTGCTGCTGGCATTCTACAGCTCCTCAGTGAAGAGTGTGCTCTAGTACTGCCTGGGTGTTTGGTATGCAGGGGTCACAGCTGAGAACAGGAAGGCTGCGCAGAGGGTAATTAACACTGCCCAAAAAAATCATTGGCTGCCCTCTGCCACCCCTTGAGGCCATCGCCAGCTCCTGCTGTCTCAGGAAAACCAGGCCCATCACAGGTGACCCCTTGCACCCAACCCACCCCCTGTTTGACCTGCTGCCCTCTGGCCAGCACCTCAGGTCAATCAGGTCTCACACCTCCAGACTCACAAGCAGCTTCCTCCCCTGGGCAATTCAGACTGTCAACAAACACTATACACCCTGCCCACCAATCCTGCCTCCCTAGTCTGAGCCATGGTCGGAGTAACCTTCATCACTATGGACTCTTTTCAGACCAAGTCTTTTCTTTGCACTACTACTGAGCACTTTGCAACTATTTTGTTGTCCAATGTTTCAATCGTTCTCTTATTTTTGTATATTTTTCTCTTGTTTTCTATTTATTCCTGCTGTCTACTATTTATATTTTATCCCAGCAGGACAGTTGGTGTAGAGCACCTACAATTTTGTTGTAAATGTACAATTACAATAAAGGGCTATTCTAATCCATTCTAAAGACTCAGTTTCATTAGTGTGGAGATCTCTTCATATTCACGTTTTCAACTCTCTGAATGTTCTTCAGATCATGTTTTCAATATCCCCTTAAAATAATCCACTGATTCAATAAGTTTAGTTTTTTTTAAATATGAGGCTAAAATCAAGGTTTTATGGATAAAAGACAGCTTTTGTAAATACTACAAATCTCCCTCCTCTCCATCACTGGGCCAGAGTGAGGATTGACTCCAGCAAAAATTGACATTATATCTTCCACAAAACTAAATCTTTAGGTTAGAGAGTAACTAACAAACCTGTAACAATGGGTCACTGTGACTGAGGTGATTGAACAGCTTCTAAAGATTCTCCCCAGTTTGGTTATAGAGCATAGTCAGTGGCTTAATATTGAAAGTGTCACGCTGCTCAACCTATTAGAAATGGTGGCAGGTAGTATTTTTGATGATAGACAGGGATCGTAGGAATTATTAATGCAATATGGATTACTGATTGATAACATACCTTAACAAAATCCTGTTGGCATCCTCCAAGCTAATATTCACACCAATGTTGCGAAGACAGACCTGGATCTCTGTTGCATCTATGCGACCTGCAGATATCCACAAGTCACAGGGGTTGAGTGAGAGACGAGTGAGATAATTACAAAAACTATCATGTTGTGATCTGATACAGACCATCGTTGTTATTGTCCAGGCTGCGAAACATGTCTTTAAGCTGCTTTTCATGGCTACGAAGATACTGAGTGAACTCTTCTAAGTCCAGGACTCCATCACGGTTGGTGTCTCCGGCCTCCACGATCTGACAGCAAGGACGTGATGTAAAACAACATTTGGTCAAGAACAAAAAACAGGTCTTTAAACAAGTGTAATTACACAGTGCTGCTTGGTCCTTAAAAGTATACTTTTACTTTTACTTGAAAGTATCCGGACCAAAAATGGACTTTAGCCTGTCTACACATTACTACAAAGACAGTGTGTTTGTAGTTCTCCACAACAGCATAAGGTTGCTTCAGCTTATCAGAGCACACAGAGCTGAGGTGACCTTGACAGCAAAGAAATATCTCCTCACAAAAGTCCAGCAGCCTCTGGGCTTTACATAAACTTTGCAATCTGTTGGGAAAATATGGCTGATAGGTGTTGTGCAGTCAAGGAAATATGTGTTAAATGAAATGCTTTTCTCCCAAGAATTATCGGTTCATCTGTTTTAAAAAGTCAAAAAGGCTGTTTTATAAACTAAAACTATTAATCGAACTTTACACATCCAGCTAATAGTTAATTTAAGGTGTGAACAGAATCATTTTTAAGGTATTCACCATACTCGAAGATTTAATGGGCCACTTCAATGTTTATTTCTATTAGTGTAGCTTGCATGATTCACAGTTTACATTTTTTTTCCATTAGAAGCACATGTAAAGGGTCCAAAAGACGTACACTGAGAATCCCAGCTGCACAAAAACAGCCAAGCAATGACGCGATCAAGACGATTTTCCAATATTTCCAGTGTTTGTTAACTTCACTGTCTACTAATATCTCTCAAAACTGTGTCCAAAATTTAGTTTAATAAACAGTTTCTAATGAATGAACTGCAGATAAACAACGCACCGATTTGCCTTAAATCTATTAGTGGATATTACCTCCTTAGTGATGTTGGCAACTTTTTCATCTTTAGCCTGTGGCGATGACACCGTGTGGATTGTAATCAATCAACGGTTTCATGTAAATGTAAAGGAGTTTTTATCTGAATTTTAATTGATTATAAACAATCATTTATCTGCTGAGTATTTACGTTTGTCAGAACTGACACAGTTTCATATCTTATCAAGTTAAAAAAAAATGATAGAAAAATTTGTTGTTTGCAATCTAGAAGTTTTGAAATTTTAGAAAACATAAAAAGAAAAAAGAATGTTTGGACTTTTTCACATACTGTATGACATTTATCTGTGTGCAGCTCCTCAGTCTATAACAAGCCATTTCATTCTGATTGGCTGCCCCTCATGAAGAGAAAACAGTAATCGCTTATGTGTTCACTGTAAGAGCTTTATGACTTACAGTGAACACATTTATGCATGCTGACTTTACCATGATGTTGTCATTTGAAATTTTGGCCATGTGTGTTATGAATGTCCACAAAAGGTTTGGATGACTAGTATGCCACTCTGCAACCCTTACTCTCCTTACAGTTACAGCTACACCCCATTTTTCCAAAACTTTGGTGTCCACCTCTGTTTTATGTAGTGGCTCAAATAACAATAAGAATCCCTGTCTAGTTACCTAAAAAGTAACTCTGTCGCAGAAATATTCTTGGAAAAACAGGGGCCAAAACACACTGAAAGTAGAGAGTGAATTACACAGAAGCAGTGATAAATGTTACAGGAGAAAAAGAAACTGGACAATTATCCATGTGTAGAGAGATCAAGCATATGACAGAGCAAAAGGTTACTAATCTCAGCTTACAAAGTCCTGCTCCTTCGACCAAAATAGCATCCCGCTGCCCTTTGCATGTATGCAAAGACAGACACTCACACATTAAATCTTACCCTAACATAAGCCTCAAACTCTGAAATAAACCATATTATGCTTGCAGCCCTCTTAATTCACAAAGAGGAGCAAGGCTCAGCTTACAGTTTTCACACAGTCCAGACGAGAGAAGAAGCAGAACTAGAAGAACTGATGAGTTCTCTTGGTGAACCAGACACTTTTTACCAAAACAAACACTCAAAGAGAGAGGAGAGACACCGTGTGTGCTTTCTCAATACAAATCCATGCTGTTTATGTTCTCTGCTGCTGCTGCATAAATAGTAAGGATGCAGATAAGATGGAACTAGAAGGTAAAGGGAGAAGGGCAGAGATTTCGCCTTTCCTGGTTGTTTAATGTAAAGAGAAGAGGAAAGATGAACGGGTGCTATTCTTAATGAATAGAAAGTGTGCAGGAAGGTGAAATTTAGACACAGTTTCTCCTTCCCACAAAAACCCATGCATAAGCAGGTTAAACCACTGAGTTAAACAATGACCTTCCAACAGTAGAGCAACAAGTAATGGCAAAAAAGCACTGAAAAGCTGAATTACTGAGGTTTTATCTGAAACCAGCATCTGGTTTAAAAATCTTTCTTTACAACTAAACTGACTTGATGTGACCTTTAATGTGAAGTGGCTGCTGGTACTACAGAGTGCCCTCTACTTATGTTTGCCATTTACAGAGACCAGCCCTCATGAGTCCTCTAATGCACCTTGACTTCAATATACAAAAATGGCAAATGGCAAAGCCCAAAAGTAGAAGCCTGCTGGAGGATTTTGGTGGATATATTCTCTCTCGAGTGTGATCTGCTGTAGAGACAGTAGGCCACCTGGGGACCAAAGTTATCATCTAAAACTAAAATTAGATGTGGAAAAACCAAAGAAATAACAAAAGCATAATTGCAGGTTTACAAAACTATCTAAAATAAAAGAAATACAAAGCTGAAATGTCTTCACTTTCATTCTTGTCTACTTGTTTAAAATCTTCGCTATAACCACCCTGAATAAATGTATTGCACACTCAGTCATAAAGGTAAGGAAAGTTGAGTTCCCAGAACGTTGATCCTGTTTACCTGGACATTGCATTTCTCAACGTCCGGGTAAACAGAATCAACTTTCTGGGAACTCAACTTTCCTTTTTCCAGGATTCAGCTGGGTGGAAATGTGTAATGAGACTGGGAAGACAATAGGACTCTCCCACTGTGCTAGGAACCATTTTGAGCTTAAATTATGCTTCAGCGGGAAATCTGCTTCATAATTTATGATGTAACTGGAAACTCCTTTTAACCCTACGGTGTAACATTCCACGTAATCTGATGTGCACCTCCCAAGAAATGTAGCTACATTTAGGGTCAACGCAGCTCGCAAAGACTGAATGACGTGGAAGGTTGAAGTGTAGGGTCGTTTATCAAAATGGCCCACTATTTGTCTGCATGTTAGGTAACAAGATTTTTAAAGAGCATAGAGCAGATAAGGAATGATTTATTGACTGTTTAATGGTAAAACTGTGTCAGATGGTAAATGGACTGGTTCTTATATAGTGCTTTTCTGTTTTATCTGAGCACTCAAAGCACTTTAGACAACTTGCACATTCACACAAGCACTTTTTTCTAAGCGCTTACTATCTAACATTCACAGAAATTCATACTCCCATGGATGCATCGAAGAGCAACATGGGGTTAACGTCTTGCTCAAGGATATTTGGCTTGCAGACTGGAGCAGACTGGGATCAAACCGCAAACCTTCCAGTTAGTAGGTGACCTGCTCTACCACCTGAGCTACAGCCACCCAGACGGCTAGCTCCTAAAGACCAAAACAGTCTGATCACTGACATTGGGAGGTGTCTAATGTGAACTGGCAAATATCTGTAGAAAATGAACCCATTTGTAATGCACAGTATCACTGTATGCTGCTGTATTACCTTCTCTACTGAGCCTTTGGAAAGCCCCTGGTCTGCCAGCCCTCTCCGCAGTTCAAGGATGTCAATGTGTCCATCTTTGTTGATGTCCAGCTGTTCAAAGAGTTCAGCCCAGCGCTGCTCCCGCTCCTCGTCTGGACTAGAGGATTCACTCTCCTGGCAGTGCACCCAGGGGAACCAAGTCCGCTGGGGTCCCATGACTGGTCACCAGTCAGAGTTAGCTGATAAGATACAGGGGCACCAGTTCAGTATCCACAGCCTGACACAGAACAGTATGTCTGTTTATCTGTGAATACCTCAAACTTTCATTTGTACAACAAACTATTCAGTTATCAAAATTAAGTTTTGTTAATGAGAGCATTGCAACCCATTAGGGTCAGTAAACTGAAGCTTATGGGCTGCAAAGAAAGAGACCAAAAACAATCGAGAAAATTATTAAAACTGACTGCAAACAGTTGTTATCTGGTTGGCGGGTTTTGCAGAGGCAGCAAATGTAATATTAAGCAGAAACAGGGGCACAGCGCAGGACCCTGGACCCCAATCATAACCAGTCTCTGTGAGCCCCCTTTCTTTCTTGATCTGTATCTTTCAGTGTAGCTAATAATTAACTGTTCATATTCTGCATTTGATTAAAAAAACAAAAAACAAAACTATGACATGTCCAATAGTCTGCCCACCTTAAAATCCCCCCATGTTTGGATCCTCATCTCATAACATACTGTAGCCTGTATAAGCCTCTTAACCTTCTTACAGCCTAACACTGTTTTCAGCCTGTTTAGTGCTAAGGTACATTAGAGGTCTACCCAGATCACTGAGACACACTAGAAGTTGTAACAATGTGAGTATCCTGATAATTGTGAAAGTTTAAATAAGTCTCCCAGCTTCCGCTAAGGAGCTCTTTTGGAAGAAAGCGAAAATACCTTGTGTGGGGCCAGTGACTGTAATAAAGGGGGGCCTCATGTCCTTGCAGTGATTGGTCTGTTGAATAGACGTGGTAGTGGTGGAGCTTCTGTGATTAGTCACACCAGAGGGCGTTTCCACATAGTGAGAAATAATTACAATTACAGTCCTTTGGTTGTGTAGGCTGAATAACAGAATAATGAAATCCATTCAATTTAATGATATATGTGATAAAATAATATATAACAGCCACTTTCTGTTGGTATTTATTTCACGTTTTGAAGCAGAAGTTAAATATATCATATAAGGAAGTCTACTGTTTTTGCAGATATATATCGGGTGGTTTTGGAACATATGACAATCTTTGTGGGTGTACAAAGAGGTGCTGGTGTACAGCAAACAGCAAAAGCTGAATAAACGCACCCATAAAAGTGTCTACATAATTTTCTTTTTTAAATAAGAAGCAGTGTCACTGTGGTATTTTAAAAATGCTGTTTCATCAGCCTGAAAATCTCACTGTCTAATTGCTGAGAGTCACTGGTCCAGCATATCACGAAGACACTTGGCATTAGTGTGGCTAAGCTTTCAGTTGAAACTATTCTGGATAGAAATGATTGTTTGGAATAACTCTGAGTTGCCGTGATGTGACCTCAGTTTGTGTTATATTTTGCGGATCATTTGGAGAGGGGCCTGGGGCTGCTTCACTCACTCTGACTGTTTCTGAAATGAAAGGCCATGTGTTTCATACTGTTGGTTGTAAGTTGTACTGGGTCATTTTGGTAGATGTCACATCTGAAACTGGCTCACTGTCTTTAACAATTGCTAAACCATCCTAAGCCTGTTATCTGTGCTCTGCTAACCTTTGTTAACAGCTGACTCCCCTCACTTTGCCTTCCCTCCTTTGTTGATTCATGCCATTAGCTGTCACTTAGATACAATAAATTAGTGGTGTAAAAGCGAGGCCGAGGAGGTCAGCTTCATTTGTATAAGGTGAATGTAGCACCTCTACACCTCTAGTAGAGCCTCCACTATTTTTGAGAAATCAAAATTCAGTCACCAAGCTGATGCATTCAGGCAATTTAACTATGACTAATTTACTTACGGATGAAACACAGCAAAGGAAAAACAAACATTTCATTCCAAGCTAGAAAAGGCTCCTCCTGCCACCGAAGAGCTTTAACCCAAAACTAGATGCCCCTGAGCAGAGATAACATGAGGAGGAAGCTTCAGATGTAAACTCACTATTTTGCAGTTTTAAACCTCAATTTTGTGTGTGTGTGTGTGTGTGTGTGTGTGTGCATTGTATCTGTTGATAACAGGCAGCCGTCACAGTTTTGTTTACAAAGCCTTGATGATAGGTAGAGATTACATCTGGCAGGGTTAAACTGGGTGTACTGTAGCTGTTACATAGTGTTCCTGTTATAAAACACCATTTGAAATGAATAGAGTTGAACGCTATTATTCATAGTGGATGTGTAGTCGATTCAGAGTGTGTATTGTAGTTGAGTTTGCAGCACAGGACGTAGTGTGAGTTGTGTAAGGCGCTGTTACTGTGCCCACCCTGTTAATCTGATAGGCTACGATTAGCCTATTTTGAAAAATGAATGCAAGCAGCAGGGCATGTGGGCATCGAGTGGAACGTTTACTAAATTTGTAACCAAATACTGATGTTTTCGAACACTCTCCAGTAACTGAGTTACTGGTTATTACCGGTAAACTGGGAATGCCATGAAATACGCCGGCTCACACGTTCATCCACATACACAACAGCATTTTATCCTTTAAATACATGACAACCCCTTTCACTTGATCCTCACAGCGTTACGCACGCTGTTACGGTCTAATTATAACATCTACGAGACCATTTTGAGGCGCACTCACAGTGTGTTTATCTGCAGACCGACTCGCCGCCCATGCTCGGGCGGATGCGGAGGATCAGGACGCAGGAGAAACCGGCAGGTCCGCTCAATCCTAAAACAGCACTGGAAACCACACAAGCGGGCTCCCCTTGGCTTCAGCGGGTCTCCGTGTTCTGCGGCGCTTGGCGCTGCGTCTCGCAGATTTCTCAGACACTCTTGTTGAGGAAGCAGGAAGCGACAGAAACACGCAGTCGTCCTCCTGCTGCTGCTGCTGAAGCCTTCTGGTGGAAAAGTGTCCGATCCGTGTGTGTCCGCAGTGTACTCAGAGTGTGAAGCCGGTAATTTATTTTGCGTCAATAAAAAGAATTACTAATTGTTTACGACAAGGACTTCTCACATGACATCAGCTAGAGCCCCTGGGCCAGATTCTAAATAAATAAAGATCATCAGTCCATGTTCCCTAATGCTTATAACAGGCTAATACATTTAGGTCCATAAGTATTTGGACAGTGACAGTGTTCTTAGTTTTGCCTCTGTTCACCACCACAGTGGCCTTTCAAACAGCCATGCTGTAATTAAAGTACAAATTCCTTATATTTAAAGTTATGTTAATTTGTCCCTTTACTATTGAGCAATATGATTAAAAATGGCGGCACTTCCTAAACAGTTAATGCAGTACTTTTGTGAAATCCTTTGACTTAAAGCTGAGAGCCTGCACAGAATTGTATATCACTGAAAAACATTCTGCTAAATGAGCTTCTTTACCTTCAATGTACTTTGCGAACGGTTTTTAAAGGCTGGACACTTTCGTGCATGCTGGATTTTAACTATACTAGTTTGACTTTTTAAAAATACTTTGAGTATTCACGTGCATAACCACTCTCTGTTTATTTTAACACAGTATATTACCTAAAATTATTCATGGTATTTCAACAATTCCGCTGTTGGGCACAAGGTGTCCCCTTCTTCGTTATTTTCAGTGTGTTTGGAGGTTTCAAGTTTCCAGATCACACGTGACTGGCTTCCACACTAGTTATGTCACAAAATTCCTGCTTCTTCCCTGCAGCTCTTGAAGATGAGCACGGAGATTTTATAACCTATCACAGCTGGCAAAAGCATATGGTCGAAGGAAAAAAAGGAATCACTAACATGTAGAGAGGATATTCGTGCATGTTCAAGTCATTAATTTAAACAGGGAAGATAACCGAATGCACTGATATGTATTCATAAATGATATTTCTCTCCAGGTGAGACAGGAACATCAATGAACAAGAACACAGCTGGGGATCTTTCTGAGTATCTCAGATAATTTGGGGTTTTCCTCACAGCGTCTAATGAAACACCAGTATTTAAAAATCAGTTGACTCATGTGTGCAAATGTTTAACCAATCAGTGTCATCTTTTCATTCAGGAGGAGCACGATGTAATCTGCAGGCCTCCCATGCGTCACATTATTCAAACAATGGAAGTTATGATTCAACAGAAGCATTTTTGTCTCTATGTGTCTCTGATTTGATTTTTACAAATTTACAGTAATATGGAGTTGATCAGAATTTGGCACAAAGTTTTAGCTCTCTTTTTAACATTATTTGCAGTGACATACAGATAAGCACTGTCTGCAGAGAGCCACATAAGAGGGTTATAAAACAGCCAACTAACAAATTAGAAATGGAGAAGAAACGCTGAACCTTATTTAATGATTTTGCCAGATGTTCCTCTAATTTTGTCCACCAGCTTGTCCATCATCATCTCCGGCCTGCAGATCTCAGACATTCTCCAGCGATGAGTGGTTGTGCCTGTCCACCTGCTCCTCCCTCATCACTTTATTCTTCTGTGATATAACTCTGCAGCCCACTCTGGGTTTCGTTTATGACACACTTTTAAGATGACAGGTGTACCCTGACCACTCATGTACACTCACACATGTGATTTTCCTACTATTATATTATATATTGACTGTGTTTGTATCTCTTGTTGACAGGACTACATGGCCTTTGAGCACGTATACAGCCTCTCATTCAACGGTTTTAATCTCTATTCACTTCCCATCTCCACACCTGCTGTTCTAATCGAAGCAGATTGACAGATCAGATAGCACACGGGCAGACTGCTGTATATAAGAGCAGCACGCTTAGTCCAGGAGACTGGCTCGGAATAATTCTTCAAATACAGCTCAGTTAATTTTCCCTTTGCAGATCATTTAATACTAGCAGCTTCAATGTGTAGGGGGCTCTCCTACCTGCCTTCCTCATGTCTGGAGAAGTACGTGTTTATTTTTGATATTATGTTTTACATTAATAAATGAAACCCTGAGTTTGTTTTACATCTTCTTTTGTCTGTGTTTCAGGGCAAAAGAGATGCGGGTGAAGCTAAGCCACCTGGCTGAGACCCACCACAAGAACAAGTAAGTTCACTGAAACCCGTATTTTGAATAAGGAGTAAATCAGAGGAGCTGAAGCTACATTTCTGACTCCCTGTGCCCCTTTTATCAGGACTCAGGACGGAAGAATTCTGCAAGACTTGGAAACGCTGCTGAACAGCAAAAGTAAGATTCACTTTATTTTGCTTCTGAAGTCAGTCACCACTTTAATATTCAAACATGAAAAACAGCTCAATGTTACTGGAGGGTGAGGAGATTTGACCTTTTTCTGGTTAATTCTAGCACATCTTTACTGAGAAAGGTTAATCAGTCGTTTGCACAGGCAGCAAAGTGCTTTTATTTTGTACATAAGAACGCACACTGATATTTCAGCTAAAAATCTGAAGACATTAGGCATTATTATCACTAACATATAGTGTTCTTCCTTTTTAAAAATGTGACATGGTAATGTTTATTCAGGGTGCATCCTAACTGAACTGCTTTTTACTTTTTACTGAGTTAATTCTTATAGAATTAATTGTAAAGTAAAAGTACCTTTACTTTTATACATCTATATCTCCTGTATTCTTAATACTCTAGATAGATGGTGAAAACCATCATATTACTGTTGGCTAATTTATTTTTTAGTGTTGCTAATGCTAACTTACTATTTAAAACAGTATGTATCAAAGGAAAGGCAGTCAGCTGTGTTTGACAACTGCATATTTTTGTACTATTTAAGCCTCAATAAGGAGAATTAAGGTGAAATAACTGTTACGGATTCAAATATTGGGGATGGATACAAGAGGAAAAACCACAATAACCACACTGGTCCGGCCGGGTTGAGTCAAACGATGATTTTAATGATCACACGCGTGGGAGATGGACACCGTACGCAGACAGCATCAGATCTCAAAATGGTGGAGCATTGATCAACCTCTTATAGCCTCTAGTGGCCCCCACCTAATCATAAAAGCCTAAACATTCACATGCTTTCTCTCACACGGCGCCTAAGCTATGACCTTGGCTCCCTGTTTATCTGCTCCTGCTGAGATGGGGCAGAAAACTCCAGTATGTTCCGTTCTCTTCTAATCAGACAAATAAGGCGATGACTTTCTGCGAACAGTATTTCTTATAACTCAGCAGTATAATGCATCATAAAACAATATCATTCATTCACAATAAATCAGCAGTCTAATGTAATGCAAATCAGTTTAACAAATGCAATAGTTATCACCTTCTTCTAATTCAGGAGAATAATGCAAACTAAAACTACATAATAATTCACAATCTTTAATTAAGGGTCTAACATGGCATAAAATAATATTATAATCTCACATAACTCAATGTTAATTCCAGTGGCACAGTTTATCATAGGAACTGTGTAAAAATGGCTTTTAGAAAAGTATTTTTGAATTTTTGTAACCAAGTAAAAACATGAAAAGCTCAGATGTTTAGTTGAAATTTGTGTTAAACCTGAACCGTTCTTCTAGCTCTTCTTTTCTTCTTCCTCTCAGGTGGTTTGCAGGCCTTTCGGGCGTTCCTGCGCTCCGAGTTCAGTGAGGAGAACCTTCAGTTCTGGCTGGCTTGCGAGGATTACAGGGTTTCCCCTTCAAACCTGCAGAAGAACAAGGCCTGCAGCATCTACAGCCAGTTTATCAACCCTGACGCTCCACTGGAGGTTGGTAGAGAGGAGCACACATCACTAAACAGCAAATGATGAAGAACAAAACTTATTTAAATAACTTTTCCCTCGTTAGGTAAACCTGGATGCTGAGACCCGGGAGGCTCTGCTGAGTGTGATGGACTCTCCATGTCCCAACACATTCAACAAAGCACAGCAGAGGATCTACAGTCTGATGGCCAAGGACTCCTTCCCTCGTTTCCTGCGCTCACATCATTGCATGGAGGCCGTTAAGGCTTTTTAAACATGCTCAGATTAGTACTAGACCTGCTTTAGAAATAAGTGCTGGTGAATCTGTACTGCTTCAATTGTTGATTGTATTTTAGCAATTAATCTAACATATATGATCATGTTAACCATAAGGTAGTGCTGTCCTTATATGCACAGTATACTATCAGTAAGCTTTAAGTCTGACATTGTAACCTCATAATTATCAAACTTAAATGTAGATGTTGCACCTCTGCATGGCTACAAATTAAATCCAACAAAAGGATTTAAATAAATACCTCATAACAGAGAACTCTTGTACCTTCTCTGCGGTCTTCCTCAGCATCCTTTGTCCATCCCTCCTCTGCACACGTCCAAACCATTTCAGTCTTGCCTGTCTAACTTTGTCTCCAATCACTACAACACATGTGCTTACGTTAGAAAAGCACCAGTAAACTTGCAACCATGTCCGATCATGCAGCTATTGTCAGCATGGCTGGAGTCTGACTGAGCCGAGGCATTTAAAAATGATTTTGCTGCTTTTATTTAACCTGTTTATATTTTCACTGTGATTTGGAAAAGGGTGTGGGGACCTGCCAATCATATTTAAAGTTGTCAGCGTGAGCAGGACAGATTCTGTTATCCTTGTAAAATTCTTATACTCCTTACAAAGCATGGACCAAGTACCATCAAAGGAAAGAAAACAAGTGACACCCAAAAAATGTTCATATTTAAAAAAAAAAAAAAAAGTATATACACTCAACAAAAATATAAACGCAACACCTTTGTTACTGCTCCCATTCCCCATGGGATGGACGTAGAGACCTAAAATTCATTCCAGATACACAATATAACCATCCCTCCCAAACAGTGGTCACAAATCAGTCCAAATGTGTGGTAGTGGGCACATCTGCTATATTGAGATAATCCATCCCACCTCACAGGTGTGCCACATCAGGATGCTGATCTGACATCATGAGTAGTGCACAGGTGTACCTCAGACTGCCCACAACAAAAGGCCACCCTGGAATGTGCAGTTTTTTGCGCTATTGGGGGTCTGGGGACCCAGAACCGGTCAGTATCTGGTGTGACCACCATTTGCCTCATGCAGTGCAACACATCGTCGCATGGAGTCTATCAGATTGTCAATTGTGGCCTGTGGAATGTTGGTCCACTCCACTTCAATGGCTGTGCGAGGTTGTTGGATATTCGTGGGAACTGGTACACGCTGTCGTATACGCCGGTCAAGCACATCCCGAACATGCTCAATGGGTGACATGTCCGGTGAGTATGCTGGCCATGCAAGAACTGGGACATTCTCAGCTGCCATCTGCCCTGAACAATGTGAACCATGATTCATCCGTGAAGCGCACACCTCTCCAACGTGCCAGACGCCATCGAATGTGAGCATTTGCCCACACAAGTCTGTTACGGCGACGAGCTGGAGTCAGGTCAAGACCCCGATGAGGACGACGGGCATGCAGTTGAGCGTCCCTGAGACGGTTTCTGACAGTTTGTGCAGAAATTGTTTGGTTGTGCAAACCAATTGTTCCAGCAGCTGTCTGGGTGGCTGGTCTCAGACGATCTTGGAGGTGAACCTGCTGGATGTGGAGGTCCTGGGCTGGTGTGGTTACACGAGGTCTGCGGTTGTGAGGCCGGTTGGATGTGCTGCCATATTCTCTGAAACGCCTGTGGAGACGGCTTATGGTTGAGAAATGAACATTCAATGCACGGGCGACAGATCTGGTTGACATTCCTGCTGTCAGCATGCCAATTGCACGCTCCCTCATTGCTTGTGGCATCTGTGGCATTTTGCTGTGAGACAAAACTGCACATTCCAGGGTGGCCTTTTGTTGTGGGCAGTCTGAGGTACACCTGTGCACTACTCATGATGTCAGATCAGCATCCTGATGTGGCACACCTGTGAGGTGGGATGGATTATCTCAATATAGCAGATGTGCCCACTACCACACATTTGGACTGATTTGTGACCACTGTTTGGGAGGGATGGTTATATTGTGTATCTGGAATGAATTTAGGTCTCTACGTCCATCCCATGGGGAATGGGAGCAGTAACAAAGGTGTTGCGTTTATATTTTTGTTGAGTGATATATATACATATATATATACATATACATATATATACACATATACATATATATACACATATACATATATATACACATATATACACATATACATATATATACACATATACATATATATACACATATATATACATATACACATATATACATATACATATATATACATATACATATATATACATATATATATACATATAGTTTCATAGTTATTGACAGTGCAGTGTGTAAACATTCTCACAACAGATTAGAGAGAGACAGTGAACTGATCATCTTTAGTTTTATAAAGCAAGCTGACAAAACACTTTATCAACACAGAAGATTAAACAAATCAAGCCCATTTATACATTTTACAATACAATTTTTCTGTACAGTGATAACTACAGAATAATCTGACAGAATACCAAAAATCTGTCTCCTTTGTCGATTTTATCTTTGCAGGAAAAGATAAAATCCTGTGACAGCCTGATGTAACCTGTCCAGTGAGTGTAATCGCTAAATGTTTTGGATTAACTTCTTAAAAACATGGAAGTCAGCTTGCAGTCAAAAAAACAAAACAAAACAGGACATGTAACATTTGATATTAATTGCAACCCATTCAAACTTCATTTTAATCAATTTGTAATATAAAACCAGAAGACTCAGGTCTCGAGCGAGCTGGTTTTATTTGGAGCTGGTTCCAGGACGGGCTGCTCCAGGGTTTCCTTTAGCCTCAGGAGTTTTAATCACACTCAGCGGCTTGTGGAGGGAGGAGCTGGCCTTCTGGGTCACCTCCTGCTCAATCTTGTTCCTGATGGCAACCTCTAGACCCTTCAGCAGAGGAGTTGGAGACAAGTTAAAGCGGGTCAAGCTCAGACCTGTACTCACTGTTAAATTCCTCTGATTTCCTGTCACTTGTCCTCCTCACCTTCTTCAGCTTCTGCTGCTGAACCACTTGAGCCTTCTTCGGTGCTATGATCCTCCCTTTATAACAGAAAGTGTCACAAACATCAACTTTCCTTTTTCAGATACTCTGAAGGTTTGTCCATCAGATGGAGCTCAAGCGTTTTTTGATATACCCTGCAAAAACTACAGTCTGTATATGAAAGATGGATGTAGCCACCATGACATCACAGCAGTTAATGAATTTAGTGAATTTTGAGCTGAATGTTTGTTATCACCATCTTTTGAAATCATTTGTGACATGTGTTCACTTACGTGTCATTCAAAGGACTGGCAAGCTTACAGCATACTGTGTTTTATCTTCATTTGTGACTCTAATTGAGGTCATATTTTAAAATGTTCATTATGTATTAGTTAAGACTTTAATAAAGACACGTCAGAAAACAGTTTAAGCTTCCTCAGAAAGTTCACTTCAAGTTGCTCCTCATGGTTTACAGTTTTCCTTGATATCAAATTTAAGTCTGTAAGTTTACACTTCTCTCGCTCCCAAGTGCTGACATTTTGTCACATTTTCATAAAAAACAGGAAACTTGGGAGACTTTTTTAACAATATTAATTCTGATTGGATCACATCCAAACTTGTCCCGCCTTTCTGCACAAGTTCATCAGTTCAGAGTTTCTGTGACAACTAAATACTCCTTAAGACACACATATTTCCGAGTTATGCCTTCCTGCAGCCGTTTCTTTTATATATATGTATATAAATATATATGTGTGCGCGTGCGTATATCTATCTCTCTCTCTCTCTATATATATATATCTATATCTATCTATATCTATATCTATATCTATATATATATATATATATTTTAATGTGATGTGCACTACTCTCTTTTTTCACTGTTCTATAACATTTTAGCCACTGTTCTATATATCAGTACTTCAACATTATGCACTCCACACTGTATATAAATGCCACTTGTTTTGCACATATTCAACTCTGTATATTTTATATATTTTATTATTATTATTATTATTATTTTTACTATTTAATTTGTAAAAATGTGTATACACACACACACACACGTAGGAAAATATTTAGTATACACATCCAGAAATGCATACACTATTATATATTGTACATATATTTATTAGTTTCAGGTTGGCCATTCTTGTATTTTGCTCGTTTGTGTTGTTGTGTTTGCACATCTCTGTTGCTTGTGGGGCTCGCACACAAGAATTTCACTCGCATGTGCTGTGCCAGTGTGCCTGCACATGTGATGTGACAATAAAAGTGATTTGATTTGATACTTGCACTGTGTATTTTGCACCTGTGGCATTTTAACTATGCTGTTTATTTATTGTAGACTGTACTATTTCTATTCTTTATTCTGCTGCTGTAACACAATCATTTCCCTTGTGGCATCAATACCGTATCCATCTGTCACTAGCTTGCTTACAAAGGCATGAAGCTAATTTGATGTTTCTGTTTTACTCTCGACCCCCTTATTTTTTTTATTTGTACTTATTTATTTTTGTGTGCTTTTGAAAGGCTTTAGTGGGTTACTGGTTTCATTGCTGTTTAAATATTCGTGCTGGACAGACTGTCCACATGTTTGAGGTAAATAATCTGAAACGTGCTCAGCTGTTTACAGTCACATGGTGGAGCTGCTGACCGACTAAAAATACTTCACACGTTATTGTTAATATTTTTAATCATCGGGCTTCATAAGGGAAAGAATTCAGAGCCATACCTCCTTTCTTCGGGCCTTTCTGTTTGCTCTGTTGTTGTTTTTTGGATCCTGGACGCTGAGCTTTAAACTTCTGCGAACCCTGAGCCATTTTTGCTTCCTTCCGTTTTTTCTTCTTTGCATAAAAAGGTGCTTTATAGCCTTCTTTTTGTCATTAGCGCCACCTGCTGGTTAATCAGCTTACAGCTGTTTAGTACAGCCTTGGAAATGAAGTTCAGCGCTGCATTAGAATCACACGAACACTTTCATAAACTTAAGTCTAAACCTACTTTGTCCCTTTTAAACTTAATTTACTTGATATTCAAGTATCTTCTTGCAAATAAGATAAGTATAACTTTGTTTATCCCGAGGGAAATTCTTTTGTCATATGATATGCTCAAAGCAGCAGGAGAGACAGAGGAACAGATGAATAAGATATACAATAAGAATAGCAGTATACAGTAATATACAGTAGGATAGTGCAAAATATAGTATCAAATAACTCTAACAAAGTAACAATATAACTATATCCTGGAGAATAAATAACTTAACTATCAGTGCAGGCGATTCTAGAAGGTGACATAGTATTGTGTAGTTGAATAAAGGGAGTAGCAGCGTATGATGGGGAGATGAAACAAATATTCAATAAGGTACTGTTGGGTGATATTGCACGGTCTGAAAAGGAACAGAATAACATTGGTATTAGTCTCAGGAAAATCACCTACAGAGTGAGGAAGAGCTGTACAGTCTTATTGCCACCGGTACAAAGGATTTACTGTGGCGATCAGTTCTGCATTTCGGGGCGATGAGTCTTTTGCTGCATTTTGCAAATGACTGCACAGTCTGTACTGTCCGGCTGGCAGTGACAAAGCTGTAGAGCAACTTAAACCTTGATTCAGGTGGATTTCTATGTAATAATGTGATATTTTCATTGTAACCTCTAACAATGTTTTAATTCAGCTGTTAGAAAATATGTGGCCATTTGTGCTTACCTTATTTAAGCGATTCCATGACCAACCATTTCTTCTTTTTAAATCACTCCTTAGTGGTTTTGTGTCATTAGCATTGTTATCCTTTTTAAAGGTCCAGTACTTTAGGGACAGGTGGAACCAGTCTTATTTTACACCTCTGACATCTGCTATCGCTATTCCAAGTTCAAAAGAGTCCTTGAAGCCATAAACGGTAGTGGATGCCCACTGAGCCTGGCAAGAGATTTGAAAAATAAACCTAGCACAAAAACTAAGGATATTTGTGTTTTGTTGATGATTTCTTTGTTGTGGCAGAAGGGACCAACACAACCACAGTGACTGACTTGTGACAAATGCTGGTTGAACAGCGTGTGGCTGGCTGGCCATACACTCATCCACTTATTCCATTTCAAGGTTGTGGTGGACATGGAGCTTATCCCAGGTGACACTGTGAGGGGGAAAAAAAAGGTAGCACATACTGGACAGGTTGCCAGGCCCTCACAGCTAACACAAAGAAAAGAGAGCCATAGTCTGTTCAGTCCACATCTACAGACTGTTTAGAATCACCAGTTAACTTAAACACTTGAAGGAAGCGTTTAAGCTAACTTGAGTTTGAACATAGACGTCTTGCTGTGAGGTGGAATTGTTAACTCCTGTCCCTCTAGGACTGCCATCCCAGCAATTTTATCCCATGTCCCCCAGTCTGCCAAATTTCACAGAACAATCTGCAGAAAAATCCTGCAGCCACTGGTTACACATTTGACCTGCACGGGAGGCCTGCTAACAAAAAGGCCTCAGTTTCCCAGTGAACATATGACAAAGACCAAGTATTTGGGAATGAAATGCTCTGGAGAGAGAAATCAAACCCACACATGTTCAAAACAGGAACCTTGTTGTGAGGTGATAGTAGCCCGCTCATCGGCGCCTCTGAGGCCAAAGACTTGGTTACTTTTTATGTCATCTGTCATGTATTCACAATTTTGCTCAATAAATGACAAAAAGGCAAATTCTACTTGTGCATTTTTGCTGTGGTTTTACTTCTTTCCTTTATTGATGTGAAAGAGAAATCTCTTAATTTATGACTGCACTTTACAGCATTATATTCATATACGTAAATATATTAAAAAAAACAAAAAACAAAAAAAAACCCAGTTCAGAACACTTTCCACATGTTACAAAATCAAACCCAGACCAGGTGATTATCAAGAACAACAACAACAACAACAACATACTTGCACTTAAAGAGGCCATCTGAACAACACTCCTTCCATGGTAAATGCAGACTGCACCAATCGCTTTATAATGCATACACATCTGCTATGATTAATCGAATCAACTTGGAAAGTACGAGACAGGCGGCGCTGGATTTTGGCACCTCATTATTATCCATGTTTTGGCCTTTTTGGAAGGAGAGGGATGCGTTATCGCTTTTTAAAATACGGCATTATATTGCTGCTGCTTAAAAAGCATTAATCCATAATACAGAAATACAGTACTGTGCAAAAGTCACCCCTCATTTCTTTACATCTTGCTAAGAAATTGGAAATAACTGCACCAATTTATGAAAACATGGTAACAAATATGTAAGTATATAAGACAAAAAACACTTTCTGCTGTAGACACTTCTACAGACCGGCCTTTTCTTCTTTTGTCCACTTTCCTCAAATTTTTTAAGAACTCAGAGCACTCCATGCTGAGATGTGCAAAATTTTTGGCTAACAGCTATTCGGGAATCACATTGCTGGGGCAAATATACCATTTTACTATTTTATGTAGCAGCCAATGTCCCAAGAAGAACTTTGAAAGACCTTTAGAAAGCCTACAGAACTATTACTCAAGACCACTTAAAATAAAATAAAAAAAACCAACAAGAAAATGTGGCTTATTAGAAGTGAAATATAAAGAAATGAGGGAGAACTCGAGACATCTGCAAGGTATTGTAATTCAACTGCAACCTAAAATAACAGACGAGCCTGAATCTAGGCTACTTTGGCAAACTAAAAGCACCGCCACAAATTAATTGTCACTTAGCGTTCAAGATACAAACGAGTGAAAATTGTAACCCATATTTCTTTTCATCAACCTTGTCAATCTGCTCTGCTGCAGGCTGGCGCATTAAGTGCTTGTGTTCATGCATTTCAGTGTTCGAGTCCGTGCAGGCAGACGGAGAGGTAGTGCGTATGGTTGAGGAGGCCTCCCCAGTGTGGTGCTCTAATGGCCTAGTCACTAGGAATCACAATGAAATCATGAAATAAACCAACAAACCACAGCAGAACAGTTATAATCATGACCTACAGACAAACAAAAATCTTGTACCTCTTAAACAGAAATGACAGGCGGCGCATCTAACGGGCCATAAAATTGCTACATATGTCAGGAAAATTGTCTAAAATCCCACCCCCCCCCAAAAAAGCATGAAGTCTTTGACTTTACAAAACGAAAGAAATTTTTTAACACTTGCGTGTGACCTACCAGCATCTTTGTGAGTTGAGGTTTGATGGGTGAGCGAGGTGATGATTGATGAGGAAGAAAGTGAAGAAATGAGCTTACATTACAGCATATTTTAAGATATAGACAATAGACACTGTCGTAATTATTGATGTTAAGCTTTTTGTTTTGTTTTTTTAAATGATGTTTTCTCAGAACCTCCCTGTGGTCCTGTAGAGTAGAGAAGTTGTGTAGTAGACAGTCAATGTGTGAGGTGGTGGTGCCTGTGGCCAGACCTCTGACATCTCTCTAATCGAGTCAGTAAATGCATTTACATGCACATTACCATGCTGGTCTAGAGCACTGCTTTTCAACCTTGATGTTAGTCATAACCCTGCGTAATTACAGTATCGCGTTTCCGCTCATTTCTGCATCAGCTGAGCCATCTCCGCAGTTTCCGGCCATTTACACTGAAACTGACTGACGCACATAGGAGTACAATCACGTTTCATGTGTGTTTATATGCACACATTTCACCATTATATGAGTGTGCAGGTAAATCCACTCACTCACAAAAGAGTGGTGACACTGTGTGTGTGGGAGTGGGATAGCATTTTCTGACACGGAGCATAAAAATCAAAACGCTGTCTGTGTTTTTAGGGCGTCTTTAACAAGGTTTTGTTCTTTCTGCACGAGGCAAAAATGTTTGAATAGGCATAAAACACGCCGCCAACAGGCAAGTCTGAGATTTCAACATGCCATCGGGCTTTGTATTTTTAAATGAAACAAAAATGTTACCATTCAATTGCTATGGCCGAGTTTCAGGTAATATACAAGGAAAACCACAAAACAAAAAACCAGACTGCGACGCAGTGCAAGCTGTGAATTTTGAAAATCATATTTTCCTTCAGGAATTTCTGCTACTTTTCACAATCTGAAGTATGTGCAAAGGACTCCTCTGCACATCTGCAGAGGAGCCATTAGGCCTGTGATTGAACAAAGACGTAGGCTAGATCTAATAAAGCCTGAAAACAGAGTGAAGAGATGGTTCAGAGGTCTGGTTTCCTCTGAGAGCACTTGAATTACAATATGCTGAAAGGTTATTAAAGGATTTTTTGTCTAATAACCACAAAAAAATATTACTGCCTGCCTCAGCCTTTAAGCACTCTGGCAACACGATATGAACTCTGTTGAAGGACGGAGCGAGGGGACTACTGCCTTACATCAGTAAGCTACAATCAGGCTGCACCTGTAAGGCAGCAAACAGTGTGGACCTGGTGACTTTGGGTAAATGATTAGGTGTCAGCACGCAGATAAGAGACGTCTGGGATGTTTCTACGAAGCCTCTCGCAACGACAAATGCACCGTAAGCTCGCAGGCCAGGTGGCAAAAATTCAGTGCATTCAAATCACGATACAAGACCTCAAACACAGGCTTGCATCAGTCAGTCTGCCTAACGATGCTGGATTTATCAGTTAGTAAGTTGGCAACTAACTTGAAGGACGGTCCAAATATTGGGTGTAAAATTTCAACTAGTATTTTGTGTGAAAATGCTTTATTTTCTGTTATAAATGCACACATATTGTTACAATGCTGGATGCTCATAAAGGGATTTCTTAAAGGTCTTCCATGGACAGGAGCTAAAATGGCTTGTTTCAGATGGCATATGAACTGGAGGATAAATAAAATAAACAAGAACTATTTTTAACTGTGAATCATTCAAATCTACTCTACTAGAGCCCAAGAATAAAAATATGGAAAAAAGCATAATAGGTTCCCTTTAAACAACTGCTATATTGTTACGATTTTCATTCTTTTCCTGTACAAATAGTTTCAGCACTAGACGAGTTTGGCATTTCCTACCATTATGAAATTCATTTTTCCTTTATAGTCCTGTTCTTTCATCAGGATAGAGAAAAGAAACTCAGGGGCCAGAAATGTCAAACAATAACTTCTGAGAAAAAAAAACAAAACCTTTGTGTACTTCTTGATATCGACCTGCTTTCAGTCGCTCGCGGTACAGATTTCGGTGAGTCGCGAGCATGTCTGGGAGTTTATGAGGAGGGTTTAGTCCAAGCGGTCGAAACACATTCGAAGGTGAGCGCAAAGGCAAGAAGTGGCTGAGTGTCTGACGTCCGGCCCCAAACGAAAACAACATTTATACGACTTAAATGTTACATTCTCATTGGTGGTGGCGTAAAAGTACATAACGCAGAAGATGCCCTCCATCATAAAGGAGTAGTTCATGCCCCCACAAAAAGAGACAGTCAGCTCCTGCTCACCCCCACATTAAATTTGTGAGTCTCTCAGGTTTGTATGGCCCAACTAGTTAGTCTGAAATCTAAGACTTCACCTTTAGACTAAGTTTTGTGTCTCTGACACTTTGAAACGCCATCACGGTGTCAATACTGGAGGGCTTTAAAACTGCATTGGTTTGTTTTCCACACTTTAGTGGCAAAACAAACTAACAACACACAAAATAACAGAGATATTAAAAGAGTATTTTGGTATTTATTTGGCAGTTAAGAGCAGCTTGACATAAAGGCAGAGATGTGGGTGTATGACACGCAGCAAAGGACTGAACACTGGAGATTTCACTCACATGGTTTGGAATATAATCATTAGGCTGCTTAACCCAATGTTAAAACAAGCCATCAAGGCGGATGTGTTAGCAAAGCGGTTTGTTATGATGACACTGTGGTCACAGAGCAACCTAACCATTAGCTTGGAGTCAAATCAAAGCAACTATCTCTTTCTTCTACTTGTCAGCTGTGTCCGTCTGCTGCGTCACGCAGAGCAGGAAGTGTGAGAGTAAAAATCCTTTTTTGTGCAGCTTTTCGTGTGTTGAGGCTGATGTAGTTAAACGCACCATCTGGAGAGAGATTCGTTTCTAAGCAGGAAAGCTGACATCGAAAAATTATTTTAAAGTCTTGACTGATGTGGACACAAGCCAACAACTAAACCTTAATTTTGAGGCAAACTACTCCTTTAACTCCTATTTTTTTTTAATGATTCTTCCTTACAGAGAAGGGTGACAGGCAGCCCAAAGTGCTGACCAGCCTCCAAACTCCCCGGGTCTAAATCTGATCGAGCGGCCGCGGGATGCATCAGAAAGAGACCGATCTGGACCCGTTTCTGCAGTGGTTTTAATGCTGTGGCTGATCAGTTTATACAAGTCTATTATGAGAGTACATGTGTGGTATGATACAGTATAACTGGGAAGAGCAAAACGCAAATAAGGAGTGAGGTATAAAAGTAGCCATGTGACGTTAAAGGCTTCAGCTGACTAGCGTGACCGATCGTTCAATTATTTTGACACACAAAATTCTTCCATATTAAGACTATGAGCTAAAAATGTGAATTTGTCTATTACAAAAAAGTTCCTACACTGAGCAAAAGAAATGAAATGTTAATATAACATTTTTAGATGCGAAATGTATTTTTTACATAACCGCTTATTTGGATGAAAAAGCGGCGCGTTTCACGAGCGGGGGTTAGTTTCTACATATGTACACACTACCAGCAAGGATATATATATTTACAAGTAGGTAGCAGCATTTTAGAAACCACGACTTGTTTCAAATTAAAGAACCAGTCGTGCTATTTAGGCTTTCGTTTTATTCTTTAAGTTGTTACAATGTGACTTTCGTAAGGTCGCATATAGGTTTGTTTGCCAAATTGAATTTCTGGGTTCGAGTCCAGCTGAGCTTTTTTTTTTTTTGTTGGTACAGAAGCCATTTGGAAAGAGAGAGAGGCTGAAAGAGACAATGACAGATGCAATGGAAAGCTTTGGAGGTGAAAGGTAAAGACAGAACAGGGATTTAAAAGAAAGGGGAGACCGCACGTGTGTGGCTACTCGACTCCCTGCAGTGAGACTCTATGTAGCTGTGTATGTGGAAAAGTGACAAACAAGATTTTTTTTTCCCCTGTGTGCACCACTGAATGCAACAGTGACTGTGTATTGAACAAAATTCAATTAGAAATACAACTGTGCGGCGTCTGTGATGATGAGAAAGTGTCTCTTAGTGTGACGTAAACGTGCAGTGGTGCGCACGGACCAGCAGGAGGAGCCGAGTGGCTCTAGAGGGCAGTGAGGCGGCCGGTGAGCGCCGCCTGGAGCTCAGAGGGGAGGAAGACTCCCAGCTCTGTGATGATGCCCCCTGTGATGAGCTGGTGAGGGGTCACGTCGAAGGCCGGGTTCCACACTTCGATACCTGCAGGAAGCGTCCGGGAATGAGGTGTTAGTCACACAACACAATTCACAGGTTATTATAATGCAAGTGCACTAACGCGTAAGCTAGCTGTACTGAACAGAATATTGAGAATTAAAACCCAGTTGAACGGTCTGACACTGAGCCCAACGTGCTCCTTGTCAGTTGTTTAAACATTGATTTAAACAACAAGATGAAGATTGATTTAAAAAATAAAAATCTATCATCAATATGAATAATCATGTGTCGCAATCTGTTGCTGTGATGAAAAACAGTCTCGTCATATTGAAGATGTGAAGATTCCTGAGTCAAAAAGAGGCTTGAATAACTTTAAGACTCTGTCTGAAATAATGTGCCTTAATGTGAGTTTTCGAACACTGTCTGCACACTTAGGATTAAATTATCATTAAATACTGCCAAGCAAAACAGACGCCCAAAAAGCTTAAAGTTTGACATCTTTTCCACTCGAAAAGACCCGAATCAGTCTTACTTATGTACAAAAACTACAAGTAGGTCATAATAAAACATACTCTTATTTACAGTTGCTGTTACTGCATTTTTGTCCCGGTCAGAAGCAGAATCATTTTAAAAATGTACGTTTGTGTTAGGTTTTCCGTCTTTTCCTGTTAATACAAACTGAAAGTGGGTAAGCGATGACTGAGTGGACGCTGAGTGGACTGCCCTCTTGTTTTTAAACTAAACATCATGGTTTTAAGTGAAATGTGTTCATATTTCTCAGTACACTGGATTAAAATGGAGGCTGTGCTCTATATTTACCTGTCGCCGGGGTAAATCATAGTATCGGAGCTCCACTGATGATAGCTTTCTTTCCCTAATCGCGCTACAATCAGGGTGAACATACTCAGAGTTGATTTAACTAAGTCTGATCAGCCTTTCTGGATATTCAGAGTCTCCCACAGTTAGACTCAGAGTTTGTTGAACCTGCTTTCTGTCTCGGGTTTATTATTCCTTCAAACAGCAGCAGGACTACACCCCACACTGCTCGTTACGCATTTCTTTACTGTGGTAAAGGAATGTTTAACGACTGCAACAGTGTGGTTCTAGTACACCAAAACCTTAACTAAAGGTTAATTCATAATTATTAAAGTCTGTGGGGAAAGTTAAAGAGTGGAAAAAACGAATGTGCAAGCACACATCCTCGTCCCCGGGGGCCTGTGTACTCATTAATTCAGCACAATTACTGTGATGTCACTGGGTACCTAGAGATTAAATGACTCAACTAAGCTCTCACAAACTCAACTAAAATACATTTTCAAGGTTTGACCCGACAGACTCAGGCTCAGGTCCAAAGGGCTGCAAGTCAGACTCAAACCTGGGCTTCAGCCGTAAGGTATATGGGCACTTGAGCTCAGTAGGGCTGCTCTGAGCACTCCAAAGTGCATAGCATTAATATATTTACTGATAATCCAGGCTTTAGTTTGCCCTCACACATTTCCACTGTGTTTCTGTCCAAGCACAGGCCATTTCCACACATGAACTTTGGCCAGCTTTGCACAGTTGTTCTTTCTGTAATGCAGCGCAGAGCAGTAAACAGTCTGCTTCAGATGCATGCGGTTCAGCTGAAAGGAGCTCCCCATGTAGAGGCAGCTAGACACATGACACCCACTCACTAGCACTGAATGCGCCGGACTGTTAGCTCCATAATTTGTTCAGCAGCACATGACATCACACAGACTTTGTACTGGAGAGCTGAGAGGTTAAAAACCAGTTAAAGTCCCACCTGAATGCGTCTGACATTTGCGGTGTCACGTACACCTCTGTGGGCGGTGGTGCATGTGTGAAAATGACTCTGTTCTCTTATCTCTATCATGCCACTGACTACTAAAGACGCATAAATGGCAGGCAAGAAAGTTCAAGAAAGAAAACCTGGCGAGAAAATAAAAAGGACGATGACAGAAGAACTTTGTGTGCACATTAGTGGCCACAGGGCGCCTCTGTGCAGGACATATGAGCTAACAGCCTCCTTCACTCTGGCACTTACGTTTCATGTGATGCCAATTTAAGTGTGTTCGGTGCTTAAGCCTCTGGGCTGACTTTGGAACTGGGCCAAGCTCATCTCCTCTCCAACCTTGATGCTTTCCTGTCGATACTCTACCGAGCTCGCGCTTATTTAAGTGCTCTCTCTGCACAGACATCTCTCACGCCTTACCTGGGGCAGCGATGGGAACCCCGTTTATAGAAGTGAGTTCCTCGGGGGGGCGCACTTCGATGATGATGTCCCTTCCGCTCTCCAGACTCAGGTCACACGACGTGCTGGGTGCCGCCACATAGAAAGGTATCCCATGGTGCTTAGCGGCGATGGCCAGCTGGTACGTGCCGACCTTGTTGGCTGTGTCACCGTTAGCAACCACCCTGTCTGCACCCACCACCACAGCTGAGGGAGAAAACAGCAGAAAGGAAGTCTTAAGAGAAAAAAAAAAAACGTGAGGTTTTAGTGAAGTGAAGGAGACGTGATGGGACACAAACACACACCTGTGATGTCCATCTCCCTCATGGTGAGAGCTGCCATGCTGTCTGTTATAAGCGTGGCAGGGATTCCCTCCGCTACAGCCTCGTACGCCGTCAGTCTGGACCCCTGGTTGTACGGCCTCGTCTCTGTGCAGTACACGCGCTTCAGCCTGCCCAGCGCGTGGAGGCTTCTCACCACGCCTACACACAGACTCGTATCAGTTACAGTGCTCTAAATATTTCAACAACCACCTTCTTTTCTCATTCAGAGCCAGCGCTCCAGTCTCACCCAGCGCCGTCCCGTATCCAGCTGTGGCCAGCGAGCCGGTGTTGCAGTGTGTGAGGATGGTCACCGAGTCCCTGGGGACGCCAGAAAGGATGTGCTGAGCTCCATAGTTACCGATCTTCCTGTTGTCATTGACGTCACGCTCCAGCATGTCTTCGATCCAGGCAATTACACTGCAGGAGGGGGGCCACAAGAGGTGGGAATTGAGAAGAGGATATATGTCTGCCACTGTGGGCTCAATGTGTCCATCATATCTGCAGGAGCAATACGGCTTTGTGTTTCTGTTTGTCATGACTTTGCTTTCTCCGCTTTTCTCATACACAATCTTTTTCTTCATGCTGTTCCTTCTCTTTTTCTGCCATAGCTGTGCCACATCTCCCTCATTTTCTCTCACTTTCTTACATTATTCTTGCTGCACAGTCTCGATTCTTACCTTGCAGACACGCATTATCAAGTAAACACTTGCACAGGTGTTTTTGGAGACTGGCCCACAATTCAAACCACACCAAGTTTAAAGTAACATAAATCTTCCATGGTTACCTGCTAGGTCTTTCACTCCACCACTACAGTGTTTCTCTTTAGCCCAACTTATTCTCAGATGAATGGACAGGTTCTTATATAGAGCTTTTCTACTGTACACCTTATACAAATATGCCTCATTCACCCAGTCACACAATCACTTTTCTATGCTTAAGTGCTTTGCATCTAACATTCACACTCAGAGAGTAACTTGGGGTTAGTACCTTGCCTAAGGATATGTGGCATGCAGGGATCAAACTACTATCCTCTCCATTAGTGGGTGACCTGCTCTACCTGACCAGGTCTCTGAGCTACAGTCACCCCAAGCAATGTGCCTCACTGCTTTGTAATGGAAATCTAACATATTTATTTAACACATAGGAAGAGAGCTAGTCACCTTTTCAGTTTCCTCAGTCTTTAAAGGGACACTTTGTTTGGACAGGGCTCGAATGACTCGTAAGTCAGTGTTCCAAGTGGCTTAACGAACAAACCTCCGAAAATGTTCAGCTAAAAAGTGCAAAAAGAGTGAAAAAGCAGCCAATGTCCAAAGAGACCTTTTGACTCCTTGAAAGCAAATTATAACGAGCGTGCTGCACAATACCAGCTTAAAGGTCCTTTGAGTGGATGCTAACGACTGACATGGCGTTACTTTGATCCCTGACCTAAAAACAGTGACGAAGACGAGGGCCCCCTTATGTTCAGCCCACTGACACGAAAGTCAGGAAAACATTCAATCACTGATAAGCATAGAGGCCAGTGACTGATGAACTGAAACACTTGCTTCTTAACTGGAACAGTTACCATGAAATGCATGTATTGGTGCAACCGCAGTAAATATCGATTCATGCTTTGGCACCAGCATTTTCTTCTTTTAACTCTACGTAGCTTTCTGCATCAAATTTAAGTGAATCGCTGCCTTGAGGCCGGGGTTACTGTAAAGTAGATCACTCCCTTCTGTCAAAAACAAGCTGCATCATCTGCCTCTGACAGACATCATCCACCTAGACTGAACGTTTTCCGTCACCAAGAAACACCAATGCCTTTCACACGTGTTCTTTTCCACTTGTCTGAAAATAAAAACGAATCAAATTGCTATTCAATCACTATTTAACAAGTGAACCCTGTAAAAATTACCACTTGATAATTTGGTTTTAACACTAATAAGCTGCAAAAATGTATACTATTGATGCTTTCCAATTTTCACTTCACAACTGATCCGATAGCTTCCGCAACTTCTTCAACAAGACACCTGCAGCTGGTGTTAAATGAGGAAGTGTTACAGCAGCAACTAACTCGGGAGACACCATTCAGGAGGAAAACTGAAGAGCCGAGATGATTTCATGTAACAGAACAAGTTCATACAGAGCAAACAACTGAAAAGCTGACAGTAGAGCCTGACCGATATATTGGTGTGGCTGACACTAGCTTTACTTTTTCATTTATTTTTTGTATTCTCATTTAACCCTTCTGAGGTAAAAGAGAAAACTATTTGCTAGGGCTGTGCGATATGACCTAAATCTCATATCCCGATATAAAACATCTATCGTCCGATAACGATATAAATCACAAAAAATTTAATATTTTCTGTAAATTCTGTGAATCTCAGGTAGGTGAAGTGTTTCCAGCTGGGCGTCATGTAGCTGGAGTCGAGTGTTTTAACCGATGCATGAAACTATACATTTTTAGACATAGGTTGTAACGGCCGCCGTTTTCTTTGTGAGTATTTATTACACGGCGTGTTCTGGGGCCTGTTCTAACGTTTATTTTTTAGCACCTGACGACTCTTTTTTTTTTTTTGCTTCTCATCCGTCAATACTCTGCATACTTTTTCACGTGATTCCGTTTATTTTGAAAATTCTCAACAGGATCTTGAGCTTTATTGTGAAAGTTTTATGTGGAAAATAAACAAGCGGACATGCGATGGTGTTACCGTCGTTGTTGCTAACGACAACCCATAAAAACAGGTGCTTGTCCGTCTGTAGTGTGGTTATATTAAATATAAGAGAAAGAGAGAACTTTAAGAAATTAATATAGCCACTACAGTGACCATCAAAACGATGAAAAAATTATTGCCGTGAACAGTTTATTTTGCGACACCACGAAACAAACGATAGCATAAAATGAAACGATAGACGTTTTTATATCGTCATCCGACATATATCGTTATATCGAACAGCCCTACTATTTGCGGATATGCTCGTATCGACGTTTATGATGGCCAATAAATGAAAATGGAAAAAGTAAAGAACAGACAAAAAAAAACGCCATTCAATCATGTTATGAGCATTGATGCTGCATAGTTTATCTACCAGAGGAAACTCTTTGATCCGAGCAGTCGGGCTGAGTGTAAACGAGTAATTCATGACTTGCTGTGGCAAAAAAAAAAAACGATTATTGCTGAACAGCACCGATATATTAAGACTCATAAATAAGTACACATAAAAAAAAAAAAAAGTGAAGTGTTTGTTACGCATGTCTGAATTAAGAAAATCTCACCTGATGTCAGATATCGCCAAATATTAATATCAGTCAATATCAGTTGGCAATTTTGCTTCTGCATTCAACAGCATAAAGTCTGTGAATCCTTTAGGAAAATGAACGTTTTTAAAATGCAAATGTTTTTTTATTCCTGATGAAACTTTTACAAAGCCAGCTATTCACAATTTGTACCATTCTTTAGCAGATGTGCAAATCACAGAGTGAAGGCATGTGTCCACATAGCTCTGCATTTCCAGCAAGTTACCCACTACTTTATGCAAAACAAGGAAATCTGCAAATCTTTGAATCATTGTTAGGACCCAAAGACCACGTGGCTTATTTCCCGCCTCAAATGTTGGAAAGAAGGTAACTGGATGTCTTTAGGAGTTTTTTTGTCTTTGTTTTGTTGAAGACGTTTTAGAACTGAAGAAACGTCTTGGATAAGAGGCGTAACTTTCAGAGAGTCCCAGGTCATAAACCCCTAGTGGGGTCTGTCCTGTTTGGAGGCGTTTCTAGGAGCCGTTAACCCAATCTTGGTCACACGAGTCATTGCATGAGCCAAGGTGGTTTGGGTAATTACCATCACCGTGGCCGACGACTAAAACCTCTGAGATATTGCCCCACCCCGCCATTGTGCGAGCTATTGAGGTCACATAAGGCGAGGTGTGGGTGCGAGTTCAAAATACCTGGGATTCAGGAATCCACTGTATGTCATGAAAGCCTACACAGACACATCCATCAATCCATTTTCTGCAACTTTTCCCAGACCCGAAGACAGCACTTCACCTTTTTTAGGGTTTGGCAGTGCCAATTCTCATTCTTTGCTTGTCACTCTCAGCTGGAAAATGCCCCAGTGTAAGCTGGAGGTCATCATTTAATGAAAGCAGAAGACCCACAAGAATGAAAATTCTCTCCATAAAAGTTAAATGGCACCTCTAGCAGTGTCCAACTCGAACCAAGACCGACTTACTGCGAACAACATGAACCAAGCTCTCACTGTGTGCCTAACAGCAGGCCACAAACCGCAAACCGGTCTGGTGGAAACTACTGAAAATCTGTAAAACTAGTCAATGTCCATCTCAAATAAAGATAACTTCAACAACTGCATGGATTATTTGTGATACCAAATGATTTCAAAAAATACATTTGTCCATTATGAGAAAGTTTTCATTTAAGCTGCCATGTTGATTTGGGTTTGAAATCATAAACCAGACCACACAAAGCGTTTCTCCGATCAGGTGAACTCTTTATAAGCCTGTAGAAGATCTAGAACATCTGTCAGTCATCGACTATCTAACTGATTGTCCATCACGTGGCCAATGCCGGGGAACGGAGTAATCTCTCGCATGACATAACACCAGTCCAAGGGAAGTACCAGAACTCATGATACGATCACGGTACGTTGCAGACAAGAATAATATTAACACAATCCATCGATTCTGTAATACAATCCAAGCAAGATGTCCAAGATACAATTAAAACAAATATCCTTAAAAAGGGAAAAGGCTGGAATGTCTTTTTTTTCCATAGCATTTTTGTGCTTCTGTGTGTGGCTAACAGGGACATGGTTAACTTGTTAATCCACCTCCATAATGCAAAAAAATCCAGAAGTGAGCTACCAGTGCTGGTAAGACAGAAACCCTGTGAGTTTATTTTTCACTTAAAGCATGAAGACAAAGGCCGGCGTGAGAGCCGTTTGCGTAAACAAAGAAGAATGATCTATCCAGCTGTAATTAGGGACTAAAAGTGGATTTACATCAGCTGAACAGATACTGAGAAGATTCACCTGATTATTTACATTTTTTTTTGGTTCAACCAGTTTTTTTAGTCCGTTTTTGAGTGTAAAAAAGCTCCCCTGCGTGTCCTCCACTTGTCTTTTACTCGCAAACGCACACACCGTGAAACAAAAAGTTCAGGAGATGAGACGAGCGAGAGTCTCTGCAAACGTGTTTACATTAAGTTCTAATTTAAAAATCAAACACGCAAAGTCAACAGACAAACACCGCCCGACGTTTCACTGTAGCTGCTCCTCACATTCATTTTAAATAGCACAGAAGGTATGTGCATCTCATATGTCAGCCACATGTGGAGACTCTGACATCAAAGGGAATAATAATAACAGTGTTGCTTTAATGCATTAGCGAAGAAAACATGCTTTAAAAAATAAAATTAATTTAAAATCACTCTAACCACCAGCAACCCACGAGATCACTGCCCATTGGTCCAACACCTCAAAGAGAGAGGGAACTCCTTAAGAGCCCCTGCAAACCTTCAAAGAAACAATGCAGTACCGGTATATACTGCTATACAGACATCATCCCCCACTCCTGTTGTGCACTTCATCCTGCTCATCTTTACTGGCACACTGCTGCGTTTTCTGACCCCAAACCACCATCAGTAGACCAGGAAGTAATGTGAAACTATCATCAAAAATATGGATCAGCAGCATGCATGTGAATCGCTGATCATAACAGCAGAAATGTATCAATTACTCCACAGAGAGGTTTTTTTAGGTAGATTAGAAGTTGAGAAACCAGCCAAAGATTTTGGTTGGGATTGATCAGTGTAAGGTGGCCTACAGGTCCCGGAGTAACAGACGTGCAGGACCCGAAGAAGAATACTGTCTGTTATCCGATTAATTAAATGTGACTCCATTTATTTTACAAAACATATCAAACATAACCAACAAACCGCAAACTGTTGTCTACCTTTCTCTGAGCTGCTCAGAGTTCTTCTCCATACTCTCATTCTCTGCAAACTCCATCAGCTCGCGGGCGGCGCGGCCCATGTTGACGGCGGTGGGCCTCGCTGAGGTCAGGTGACACAGAGACTCCCTGATGAAGGTCACAGGGTCGTCACCTCCGGCGCCTGCCCGCAACTCCACGGCCAAGCTGAGACAGCCAACGATGGCGATGGCCGGAGCCCCGCGCACCTGGAGGAAAAAAGGAAGAGGACAGTAGTGTTCATCATCATCATCATCATCAGTTTTAAAGAGGATGATCAATGTTTTTCCAGCACAAAGCTGGAAGTGGGTGAACACAGAGCCAAAAGTTGTCACGACAGCTTTGATTAAAATGATCTCATCTCCGTTACTGGAGACATTTCTCTCACTACCATTAGACTTTATTAACATGACATCACCCCTCTGCTTATGGCACATTCCTTCACTCTGACACACACACACACACACACACACACAAAGGATCAAACAAACAGCTAGTGAGTGTGTGTGCAACTCCAAAGACAAAAGGTCTAGTGTCTTCTTGGCTCTTATAATAACAACAATAATAATGATAATAATAAACACCTTAAAATGCTCCAGCTGTTACAGAACTTGAGCGTCTTACATGTATGTGAACACTCAGGTATTTCAGGATTTCAGGTGTGGAGACAAACTGGAGCTGGAGGTGTCACCGAGTGCAGCACAAAACCAAAAAACGCGAACAAAAAAAAAAACCCTGGCAAAGGTCATTAATAATTCATCAATAATCTCTCCCAAAGAAAGGAGGAGGAGGAAGAGAGGGGGGAAGGCATATTTCATGGCTGGGTGGCTCAGTGAGCGCAGACACCCAGTTTTATCGCGCTTACACATGATGTGAAAACTATAAATAACGGATGGTTTAAAGGTAGGTGAGACGATGCTGCAGGTAGGTCCAAAAACAAAAATACAGGCCGACGGCGGCGAGCACATGTATGTGTGCCTGCATGCATGCAGCGGTGAGAGCACAAAAGACCCGACACATACAAAACACAACACAAAAAACCCCACACATGCATGACGGGACTGAATGCACATGCGGCAGGCGTGCAGGGCAGGCTGGGGGAGCGGGTGAAAGGAGAAGGTTTGGAGAAAGGGGAGAAGAAGAACCCCGTACCTTCATGGACTTGATGGCCTCGTAAGCGTCCTGCACCGAGCGGATGTCATCGTAAACGGTCTGGTGTGGCAGCAGCAGCTGGTTGAGGATCTGCAGAGACCCGGTCCGGTAGCGGATCGCTTCTAGCGTCATGACCGAGCAACGAGGCAGGATAGCGGGAAGGGGGGTGAGAGGGAATAACGCGGATGGACCGGTTGCCGGCGGGTGCGCGCACACGCACTCACTCACTCACACTTACACACACACACACACACACATATATACACACACTCGTTCTCCCTCTCTGAGCTGATCCACGCTGAAGTGACCGCGGCCTGGCTGTCGGCAGTCCCGTCGCAAAGAGGAGGAAAGTGTAGCGGGAGGATGAGGAGGTGCGAGTGGGACGGAGGAAGGAGAGGAGAAGGTGGTGTGCTGTCTGCTGTATGGGAGGATGAAAGGGAGAGGAGTGAGAGAAGGGCTGGAAACCTTCACACACACACACTGACAGACGAGCAGGAAGGCAGACACGGAACCACGTGTTCATCCGAGCAGGAAGCCCTCGCCTCGGTGTCCACGCCCACTAAAGTCTCGCGGGGTTGTCCAATTTCTTTAAGGCTCCCCTCTTATGCCTCTGTGCGCCATCCCTTCCCCCAACATTTTCCTCTTATTTTTTTCTTTCCCCCCATCTTTTGTCTCGGGAAATTTCACACTCACGCACGTTATTAGCATAACACCAAAGAACCACGAGCTTCCCCCAACAACAGCAGACTCCTTCTGCAAAGACAAGTCTATTTTTGTCCCAAGATTTTATTGTTTCTGTCTTCTGGCGACACCTCCTCCCACCAAGCACCGCATGCTCTGTGTGCAGTAATCACTGCAAAAACCAATCCAATATGTTACTGGAGTAGATTTCAGTGGGGGATCCTCTCATCGGGACTGTGGGGGCGATGCCTGTTAAACACAGTGCAGATATATATATAATCAAGATTATTATAAATGGAAAAACAAAAACCGGTTAACTGAAATAAAAATATAAACTGGACTTTTGCTTAAAAGGGAAAACCAACAAAAGTGACTTGTGAAGTTTGATTAAAATAAGCACTGCAAAAAATGTATAGGAAATGTCTTGAGTCCAACATGCAAGTACTGAGTCACAGTATTCGTTTTTATTGTACCTGTTTCAACTTCTAAATATAACCGTAAAATCTATAAAAATTGCCAAAATACAAAGTACAGTTTACTTAATATAGCTAAGTTAGTGCACAGTACTTAGAATAACCTCATTTTTCTTTTTGCAACGGATTCATGTAGTATATATGCCAGTGCCGTACCGTGCACTCACAATTAACAAGTTGCTCTAACTTAGCTACCTTAAGTAAATTGTACAACTAAATTACGATGAAAGCAAAAGCTGGGCTAACACGGAAAGTAAAAAAAATCTCAACTGAAACTAAACTTTTTTTAATGTAATAAAAGTAAAGATGTGAAAATTTCATAAAATCCAAAAGTAATAAAATTACAAAACTGTTTTATTTTTCCATTTTAAGTATTTTACAATACATTTTTGTTTCTGCTGGTTTACAGAGCAGGTTTATTCATTTATTTATTTATAATGTTTATTTTCAGCTTACTTTGTGTTTCAGTTCTTAACTATTACTATAATTTGGGAGGTATTTGGGAGGCGATTTAAGATTAAGTTTAAAAAGTTTATCACTATTATTATATTGTAGCAGTATATTATTATTATTATTATTTTTATTTTATTTTATTTATTATTATAAACCTAAAAGATGTTTTACATGTTTTTTTTTCAAGTTTTTGTCTGAAGTCTAGTTTTTGTTTTCAATCCAGTTACTATTTTTCCCCACACCTAGTGTTTTGTTTTAGTTAAAATTAAAATCATGTTACCAACCACAGCACAGACTCATAAATGATTTGCATTAACGAGTAAAGAGCACAGTAGACCTCAGTGCTTCATATACAAGTCTGTGACTCTCACATTATCTGAAATGAGAGTCACACAAGCGGATAACAGAGGAAAAACAAGAAGCATTTGAACCTGTTCTACCCTTTGGCATTGAGTAAAAGCCACTAAAGACTCTGCTGTTTGCAGAGAGATAAAGTGTGCTTGCTAAGGAGTGAAAGCATAAGTGAAATATTCCACTACAAGGAAAATACGTGTTGAATCGTCAACGGGTGCCTGATTTTTGTGTTTTTCTTTACATAAATACATTTGCATCCTCTTCTGATGCAGAGAAAATTCTAATTAATTAAACCAAGTCTTCCATGTGGAAGGGCAAACTGACCCCTGCTTAATTTATTCTCAATACTCAAATGTGGTTTCAAACATGTGTTTCTTAATTGTTCTTTCGTTTTTGTTCAGCTGGTTTTTCTTCTCATTCTTTCAGTGTAGTTGTCATCATTTGACATTTCTTAGGTTTAGTTTTTATACAAACCCTCAGAGTTAAGTAGACACCCTTACCAAACACATGCATCAACACTCCCTCGGGCTGGGTGTTCTTGACAAAAGAAAAACTGCATTTATATTTTATTTTAGTTAGCTTTATTACATTTCATGTCTTTTAGTGTTATACTTACCTATAGTAGACTTAATAATGACACAAACTCACTGCGGTTTCACCACTTTATTCGTGTCAACACCAACCTCATACATAAGATAATAAAGCCTCAAGAATCAGGCCGTCATACATTCCCATTTTAAACTGCATCAATCATCAAGACATTCACTTAAAAAAAAGAGACAGAGCATATTATGCCATATTTACCAAATATAAATATTACATTTATAATGATTGCCCTTACGTGACTTAGCAAATTTTTTAAAAGATGTCAGCTTCAACAATAAATGGATACATTTACCCAACTCATCGGGAAGAAAGTAGTAAAAACAAAAAAATAACAAAACTTAGACCAAACTTTTTTAAATGAAATCAATAACAGGATAAAGACAGAGAGCCAAACAATTGTATGAAAAGAGAGTGAGCAGGAGTGTGTGTGTTGTGGTGTGTTGTATATGCAGAAACGGAGTGTGAGTCACCAGCAGGACAAACTAACAATATGTCCCTCCACCCGGGTCCTGACCATCCACCTACCACACTGAATGCTGATGAGCTCGTTGCTACGACAACAGGTCAGCCTCAGAGGCCGCAAGGTTATTTGGGGAGTGGGGTGATGTGGCAGGAGTGCGTTTGTGTGTTTGGGGTGACGTGGGGTTACAGCTCTGGATTTAAAAGAAAAAAAAAAAAGTGGGTGTGGTCTAGGCGGGGATGGGGGTGGCGGTGTGCAGTTGCACTTTTTGTGCAGGCTCAAACATGCAGCTGCTACACGGTCACACTCAGATGTTTTTCTTTTAATCGGAACGACATCTTTGTGCTGTTGTTGTTTTAGTCCAACTCACTATTTTCCATTAGAGCTGGTCTTCCTGTGAACCCCACTCCTGGGACAGATGTTCTGTTTTCAAATAGTTCATTAAGCTTTGCGTTTCATCCACAGGAAAAACAAAACAGAACACGGGAACATTAAAATTAAATACTAGTCCCTTTGTTTTAAAGTTATAAGCAGTAATTGGGGGCTTCTTTCCTTTCTGTGTGTGTTGCTAACATGAGGCCATTACTTCCGGCGACCCAGAAACTGATCTCCAAATATTGGTCATTCAGTTTCATGATTAACATATACAAGGAAGTATAGAGGTCCACCATAAGGACTTTAAGAATTTTGTTTTTTTATGTAACCCTCTGCTGATTGTCAAAGAAAATGGTTCTGCTGAAACAAACAGGCACATGTTTACTCCAGTTTTACATGCATAGCCCCTCTAACAGATTTACAGCTGAGTGTAAGGTCCGGACAGAGAGGTGGTTCAGACTTTCAGCTGTGTTCACCCCTTGGCTCTGCCCTGCGTACAGTATGAAAACCATTAGCAGAACCTTCAAATTTGCTTAAGTTGAGTAATCCGCTGATTCACTATTTAAATCTTTCTTAATGCCCAAAGCTTTACAAATAAATTTGTACTTAAACTACACTGCTGCATAAATGCATCATTGACATTAATCCAGACCTGCTTGGCTCGAGCTCGAGTTTTAGGAGAGTTCAAGATTATAGTCTGTGCCGTACAAAGATTTAAATAAGACACAAACGATCACCTAGAAGGAAAGGGAGCACATTTAAAGATTTGAAGCCATGTTTAATACTCCAATCTAATGTTCTAATGCTACGATCTATCTACAAAATAATATGAGATGATCAAAATCAGCATAACATTTACAAAGAGTCAAAAGATGTCCTCTGTTGATTTAAAAAAAAAAAAAAAAAAAAAAAAAAAAAGTGGGGCAACGGGTGTTACATAAGGATCACCACACAGTGGAAGGCCAACTTTAACCGGGATTATTTGCTAATGGAGTGAAGCAGTGACTGGATTAGCGTGAACACATGATTATCTGACGTGTCACATGACCAAAAAACTATTAACTGGAGTTACCAGACATCGTTAATATTGAGGATTCAAACACAAAACGCACAATAAGGCTCACTTAAAGTAGTCTGCTACATCCCGGCTGGATGCAATCAACGTGGAACAGGAGCTATTGTCAGGTTAGCACACCAAACATCTGCCCAGATCTCAGAATACATGGCAGCCCACATTTGTCGGATTATTATTTTTTGTACATTTTGTGGTGTTGTGGCAAATCATTCTGATCATTGCAATCTGCCCACCTCAACTTTGTCAGCGTGTCAAAGTTTAAGTGGTTTTATCTGTATTTTGTCCGCTTGACTTTATTCTCCAAAAAGAAGGGAAGGCAGAGAGGAAGATGATGATGACATAGGTGTCTGTGGGAGAACTGAGACAGAAATGAGCAATTACCCAGCCATACTGACACTTATAGGGCCGCCTTCCTGTGGTTAGATTTTTCAGTATCCACTGTGCTGCCACTGGAGAGCTCAATGGGACAAATTCTGTTTTTGCATCCACCACAATCTGTGGGGGAAAAAAGCACTCTGACGCAGCAGCTCTAAACTGTTTTAAAGTAAGTGACAGCACAGCGGGCTTCATATTGTTTAAGAGTTTAAATAGATTCTGAGTAGGGCAGCCTATTAATCAAGAATAATCTTGAAAGGAATGGGTGCGAGGAAAATAAGATGACGAAGACGACAAAGAAGAAACAGCTGATGAAGACGCAGCAATCTCTTAGCGAGGCTAAGCTTCTACCACATTCATGGCACGCTGTTAAAACCCCTCTTCCCAGCCCCCAGAGGCGACTCTACGTCTGATGTAGTCGCCTCTTTGGTGACATAAACACTAATCCCTTATCATGGGATGTAGGCTGCTGCACCCCGAAGCCCCATTTTTTTGTTGTTTTTTTTTTTTTCTTTTATTCCCATATCACAGCACTCCAAACGGAGCAGATTACTGTAATCTGTGAACACTGGAGCAGACAGATTAGATTAAGCTCATTACACACATAAAATACAGGGAAAAAGGTAAAAAAAAAACCTCTAGTTCACTGGTTAAACACATCTAAGAGTGCGTGGACAAACACACACACGCACCTTCACACACACACATATTTTTGGTCATCTGTAGACACCAAAAGCCGGTGCCGAATGTAAAACGTCAAGTCTTCTGGCAGATTACTTCATCAAGAATTGTCACATGAAAGTTGGGAAAAAAACAAAAAAACCCCAAAACAAAATAGAATACCAGTAAAGTCTGTAAAGCCATTCTTTAGAAGCAGTTTCCTGTAGTGTTTGTCTTGTTTAAGTGCAAATGCATCTCCCTCTTTACACATTTGGATGTGTTTTTAATTGCCGTCTGCTTGGCAGCTGCAGCCGTTTGTTAGGTTATTGTGGCAGGTAACTAACCACATATGACACAAGCTAAAGGAACAACTGACTGAATTAGCAGTTTAGCTCATGCAGTTGTTTTGCAGCACTGAATCATGCTAAAGGTGCTTATTGTACCCACTGTAGCGTTTGGTATATGAGTGTGTATGAGAGAAAGAGAGAGAGAAAACAGTACTCCAGCCAAGGCTCCACTCCTTATTCTGCTCTCATCCAGTGCGTTTCCTCTTCAGCGATTCCAGCTGGAACAGAGAGAAGGTGTAAACACACTGAACAAACTGCTTTTATATACACATGACAATTACACAACAGAAAGCCTTACCTCATTCTCAACCATCTTCAACCTGCCCAGTGCATCCTTGGCAGCGTCCTATATAAGGAGAATAAAAAAAAAAGTTTTCACACTAAAACACACGCACGCACACACGCACACACGCGCACACACACACACACGCCTGTCCATACCCTGACCCTGCACTCACCCGGTTTCCTTGGCTGGAGTATTTTTTCACAGACTCAGAAAGTCCTTGAACGAAGCGTTGCAGCACGTTTTCATATTCTGTACATGTGGTGAAGGAAAAAGTGAGTTACATGATTCGTTATCATCATCATCTTAAACAGAATGAATTTTTTTTTTTTCAAATCCCATATTGAGAAATAGTTATGCTGCATTTGTTATTTATGCATTCTTTGTTGTTGTTTTTTTAACATTGTATAGTATTTTGTTCATAAGCTTTTCTGTGAGCAGTGAGTCTGTTCTTCAGCTACAACTGCAAGCCAGTAAGGAAGCACTGCCACCTATGTACTCTTGAGATGGACAGTTATACGGAGACGTCTCGTTACTCAAAGTTAATTCTCTTTTCATCTTCAGCCAGTGAGTCCTGTGTTTGCTTTCCTCAGTAGATTTAGAACAAATAAACCAGTAACCATAAAACAGCTCGTTTCCGCCTGTGCTTTGGGTAAAGTTGCACGCAAGGGCAACTCATGGCCCCTCGATGCAGCAGCCTCCACCACAGGATCTGTAGAGTGGCAGCACAATCACACACATCAAGAGACTGACACAGCAGCAGCAAGGACAGCAAAGCCCACAACTAACCAACTAACCGACCAACCAACCACTCTGAGGGACACTGCCAAATGCAGGTAGAGTTTCTCTGAGATGCAGAGACAGTGACAGCAGCAGGAAACCTTTAATAATCCTTAATAATAAAACAACTTTTACTTTCTCCGCAGAGGGGATCCTCAATTTATGACTTGAGTGCCAATTTGATGCATCTATCAGACTGAATTACTGCAAAAATTAAAGCTGCCACAAAACCTGCCTGACAAAAAAGAAGCTGCAGAGATGTTGTTGCATCCATAACCCGACGTTCATCAATGTAATAATTTAAAAGTTAGATTTGGAGTTTTGCAAGATCAATTCTGAAGTGCACAGGGTGCTGCTCAGATTCAGCCAAATGCTGCAAAACTGATCCGACTTCACTTCACAGTGCAAACGAATAATGAAACGCAAGGCAAAAAAAATGGAACAGTCTAACCTAAAGGAGCTTTTCAGTTATTAAATAGTTTGTGAATGCAAAGACTCACAAAAAAGCAGCAACTGAATCTGAATCTAATATCTAATATTGTGGTATACAGAGCAGAAATGACAAAAACTGTTCCATTTAGCTGAAACAATTCTAGGCTGTAGTGGTGATCCCAGTGATGGACTTGTGATGGAGCTGTGTGCTGCTATCAGCCAGTACTTTGAGGACCTGGACTGCTCTACATAGATGCTGCTGACAAAAGACTTTCCTGTCTCGGTCAAGTTGTTCCAAAACTGAGTCAGGATAAGATTTTAGGGAGGGGTAAAAGCACACGTTCAAAAGTAAGAGATGTGTGTGTTACCTGTGAGCATGGCAGGAGAGGCTCGTTCCAGCTGTGCTTTCTGCCACTGCAGTCGGTGTGTGACCTCTTTGTGCTGATGGATGAGGTCAGACGGGGGTTCCCGCTTGTTCTTTCTGTACTCTGTAATCTGAGAGACAAGCGTAATGAGTGACGAGACCTTGGCGCCTTCGGGCCATTGTAAGCGTCAGTGAAGTGCACGTTGTGGGTCGACTCGGGCCGCATGAACACGCAGTACTACCTTCCTCTCCAGCCGCTCCTTGTCGTAGTTGAGGAGGCTGAAGCTGTGGAGTTTGTACTGTGGAGGGGAGCTGCTGGAGTGACCGCTCCTGCTGCTCGCCTCGTGTTTCGGTTTAGACCGAGGAGATGCAGGCTGATCCGAGCTGCTCCTGCCGTTTCCTCCATGTCTCGGTTTGGACTGAGGAGATGGAGCCTAAACAAGCAGACCAGAGCATTTCTTAGATTTCTTGGGCAACTGACTCATTTTCACCCAGGTTTATGAAAATCAGGTTATTTGACTTGTGCATTGCTAGTTTTTGTAATGCCTATCTTTATTTACCCGTAATCTGACTAGCAGGCTGGTTTACACACAACAAGTTTGCAGTCCAAACACATCTAAAAGGTACTGGCCGCACTTAATGTGAGTGAAAAGCCTGCAGTCTGCTACGATGTGAGCAATGCTTTTTGCTTCTTCTGGCTACTGACAGTGGGAAAGACTAAAAGCTGGTACAGCTACTGGACTGACGATTTGCTTTCCAGCATGCTCAGAGTATTTAAATTCAAATCTTTGTCACTATTCTGTTTCAACTTTGTTTGTAATTGTTCGTGAAATAGATTGCAGTTTAAACCATGGGTAAGAATATATGTGTAGATGCAAAACATCAATAAATAAGCATCATTTATTTAAAACTGCTTTTCACAGATAAGTGGTAGCAAGGCAGTGTACTCAAATAAAATAGAATAAACATTAATTGTCCTAAAAAAAAATAAATAAAAAAACGATACAGAATGATTTAAAATCAGTAAAGAAGCCTGGCTGACTAAAAAAAAGTCAGTAAGCATCAGTAAGACACCCAAACACTATTACACTATTTAAATGCAGCACATACTTTACAAAAAGCACACGAATGTATTAACACTCGAGTCAGGCCTCATTGAATCATCGCAGCAGAAGATGACACAATGAGCTAATGTAATTACAACAGCGCCAGTCGCACCTCAAACAACCTGGTTGAAAAAAATTACGCAAGTAAAACAACTAATAACAAAAAGCAATAATTTGAGGAAAGTACATGCTTCTTGTTTGTTTTCCTTCTTTTGTGGAGCCATGTTTAATAAACTACTTCCATCACAGCCATTTTTTCCCCCTATTTTGTGCTTTTCAAATATATTTCTTGCATTTCCACTCCATGTATCTGCTGCATTTATGTGATCATGCATCCTGGCTTCTGTAATTCTACCCAGGCAGCTCTATGACTTGAACTGCATAGAACGGTCTATATTTTGAAAGAATCCAATTTCCTGCTGTTTTTTCCATGTGAGAAAGTTAAACTGTGATTCTTTTGAAACTGTGTGAAATTCACGTGTGAAAACTGTTTCTCAGAAAGCAGCGAAACACGACAATTGTTCAGATAAAGATATCGCTGTAGTCTCCATTTTTCCTGAAAGGCTTTCACGGTGTTTCCACTCATTGACTAAACATTATGCAGCAGTATGGATTCAAGAGTTTGCCAGTTTCTCCTGTGCCAAAGAACCACTAGCACTTGAGTTCATAAAGTAATTGCGTGAAGAATAAAGAGAACTCGCGAAGACGCTAAAATCTTGTACACTCTAAGACTTAAAATCGCTGCGTGAAGTGGGATGTTACTGGTAGATCACCAGTTTTAAAATAGATGTGGTTTCAGACACAATTTGATCAGCCACCAAAACACTTTGTTTATGCTGGCTGACTTCACACTTCTGCTCTGACACATATGAACATACAGTTTGTGAGGCAGCACTTTGGCTCAGTGTTTTGCACAGTTTGCATCACACATAGAAGTCCTGTTTACGTCCCTGCTTGAGCTGGACGTGTTTCAGTCCAAAGACAAAGGCGGGTCAGTTTAATTGATAACCCTACTCACCCGTTCCTTTTGTTTCTCTGTCGGCGTGGAGACTGGTTCGAGAGTCAGCCACTTCTCCTTCACTGGATGCAACTCGACGCCTGACAGAGGCTCTCTGATCTTCACCCTCACCTCCAGCTTTCCGCCTGTAGTTTTACGTCCATCCATCACCTACAAAAAACATAAACGCGCGCAGTTAAACCGCCTCTGAACATGTGTGGGTGCTTGCATGCGTAATCAACACTCACCTCTAAGATCTCCCTGATTTCACAGTGATTTTCTAGACCTTCTAGCTTCAGCTGAGCAGTTCCCAGTACTTTGTCATTCTTAAACAGGCCTCTGTAAACACAGCAGAGAATACAATTTACAGAAGCTACAACGAGGGGAAAAAAACAAACAAAACACACCGATATGGAAGCATATTCTCTTTTTTTCTACTGAAGCTGCTGCGTTTTACCCCTTGTGGATGATTTCAAACTTGATTCCCTTGGATTGTATGACTCGTTTAAAGGCCCTGTGGCCGCGGTTGATGTTGAGTCTGAAAGTCTCTTTAAACTCTGGACTGCTGGTGTTCTTTACTGTGTTGGTTTTGTCCCTCTGAGCCTCCTCCTACACACACACACACAGAATTCATTAACGCACATATGGAAATACACGGACTGAAACGTCCACAGCGAGTGAATGTGAAAGATTCTCACCGCGCTGGGAAAAGGAAACTCAAATTTTACACTGGCATCCAGATCATTAGCAGAGACACCTGTGGAGAGAGAGAAGCTAGGTGTCAGTGCACAGCGATCTGACAGATTACTGCCTGGTAATTTCAAAGATGGGGATGACTTCAATACCAGAAGGAGCTGGGAGGTTGATGCCTCGGGTGACGTACAGTATCAGGTCATTGAGTGTCAGGTTGGGGTTGATTCTACGGAGCAAAACAACAACAACAAACAAACAAACATAAAAAACACCATTCAGAAACAGCTTCAAAAGTGACAGTCAGCATCACGGAGAGGCAAACAATTAACTGATGAATGAGTCACCGCCACAGTCACTTAGCTGTTAGCTCCGTATGACACTGGAGCAGAGGCAGAGTGAGTCACAATGAGTCACTCTGAGTCATCCATCACTCCAGTCAGGAAAAGCACTACCTTTAATGTTCAATCATTTGCTTTCAAAATTAAACAGCTCATGTACGAGTAGAAAATTAAATATAAAGGACAAGCCTCATAGAGTCAAAACATCTTGATTATAACGTTTTAAAAAATACACAATAAAAGTGACAGTTTGATGAACCGCGGCTTAATTGACTGACAGATTTTCCTTTTTCTGCAGGCACTGACATAATGCCACAAGATGAGTAACAAAAAGTTATACAGATGATTAGTAGTCTTTATCATAGGCGTCCTCTGGATGGATGAATTACATTAATTAACATCATGTTGGCCATTATACTGCAGGCTGATTTGTATTAGGTTTTTAAGGCAGATGTATTTGTCATTTGTCAAATACAAATGACAAACGTCAACGAGCGCAGCAGAACTATGACTAGAAGAAAAATCAGGTAACGTTTGGCCGGAGGAGACCACGAAAGATTTACAGAAATCCTTCTGGACCAAAGTGGTGGACCAACAGACAAACTGAGCGACTTGCGATGGTGTTTATTATGAATGAATCTGTATTCTGAATGTTTGCTACTGACTTGATAGAGTTGAAGGTTCTCTCCTCGGTGCGGCACTTGGGGACTGGATGACCCTTTGTGTAGGCGCTCTTTAGAATCTCTATGTACTTCATGGTCTCCTCAAGTAACTTCTCAGACCTGGGTGAGAGACAGAGTCATGATTTTTAGATCTGTGTGACAAAAAACATTTTTCTTTTAGTTTGATTTTGTCATTTTTATGCATTTTCGTGTCTACACGTCTACACACATCTTGGTCTCGCCTGGTACTGAAATACAACAAGTTTAATAACTGCACAGCTGAACAGCTCTATTTCCTGAGACAAACATATATCACTGCATTTGAAAATCTGCGATTATAAAACACTCTGTGCATCATCTGTAAAAATAAATCCTAATTTTCTAGGACAGGACAAGATTTTTCAAACCATGCCAGAAAAATGAGGAAGCAGGACAAACCCTCTGAAGATAAGAAAAAGGTTTAAAGTACAATTCTCAAAGGTTAAATGTTGAAATATTTGAAGAAAACTACAAATATTATAAAGAGGTACACCATATATAAAGATAGCTAAAATCACTGTGTGCATGCTGACAATATAATTGAGAACTACAGAAGTTCTCAGTTAGATTTATTACACACATTCATTAAAATGAAAAAAAAAAAATACATTAATCTGAGTCATAAAACCCTTTCTCTGGATTTCAGATTTTTATTGAAATTTTGTGAAAAGGTGAATTTATACTTAATGTGATCACAACCAGATCTGTTCTAGAAGTTGGTGTTGATGCCTTTGAGGTAAACAGTGATCTTTTAAACGTTAAGCTCCAACATGACTGCAAAAAAAAAAAAATCCCACAGTTATAAAACTAAAACAAAAAAAAGTTTCTTACTTTAAAGCCTCGGCCACGTTTCCCGTGTTTGTGAATTGCTGGGAGAGGCCCAGACATTTCTGTTCATGGAGAGAGAACAAAAGAGGGCGTGTTGTGTGTGTGAGAGAGAGAACATACCGTAGGCGAGGACAACAAAATAAAGAACAACTGTTATTTGTCTGTTTAAGAATCGCAATCACAATATGTATGAACATTTCGTAACTAATAACCGTAACTAACACATGACATTAACATCAGTATGTAAGGTGGACGTCAAGAAGGTGCTTTTTCAGATAAAATGTAGCATAAAGATGAGGGAAAGGTGCATCTTAACCTCGTACTGCTTTTTCAAGTGATCCATGAGGTTATGGTACTGCTCACTCGTGGTACGAGAAGAAGGAGAGGTACGGGAACGAGCCAGGGTGTAGTCCTCTTCACTTACTGGAAGACTGGGAATCTGTTGTAAAGGAGAAATAGAAACAAACAAATAATAATAAAGACAATTAGAAAGTTACCAGGACCCATTCAAATACAAATGTAACTGATTTAATACAAATATTCTGTTATGAGTTACAACACAGCTTTGAAAACCCCCATGTCCAACTTGGATCGAACTCTAATCAGCTGTTACTTCGTTTCCTGTCTGTCTGTTTTTACACTTGTGTGACAAACAAACAGAAGCACAAGCGTAATATTCTTGGTTAACACATGAGGGGACACACTGAGAAATAAATAAGTTATAGTGAGTTATATGCAGAGAAGTCAAATAAAAGTGAGGCGAAAATAAATCAAAATCTTATGGGACAACTGGCACAGATATGAAATATGAATAGTGTAATGATGCTGAAAATATGCGTGCACACACACACACACACACACACACACACACACACACAGGAGGTGAGACCAGGTGTTTTGATTTCACCCCGTGTTTCCTTCCTATCATCTTCTATTTCCGTCACATTGTGTTAACACACCTCACACATTCAGCTCCTGCTGCCGTGACAACCTGTATAGCAGCAAACACACACACACACACACACACACACACACACACACACACACACACACACCCAACTCATTTAATATAAATTATTTTAGCATAATACAACCAGTCTGTGTATTATTTCAGGTTTTTAGTAAATTTTTCCTGTTTACTTGTAGCTGAGGTGTGCAGTGACGCGCCCAGTGGACATGCCAAACTAAAAAGGGAAGAGCACTTGCAAGCTAACCAACCAGCAAACAAAGAAGCGCACACAAAGCCAACTTTAACAGAGGTGTGAGACAGTGTTTCTTCATCAAGTGTTAAGACAGGCCTGCGTTTCCATTCACTGTGAGATAATTGGTGTTTTTAAAGAATATAAATGTGCAGTATTTTCTTTCCCAGCAGAGACATGGAACCACAAGCTGGGTATGGAGGCAAAATGTTGGCGAGTTGAAAAGACGCATGTAACTACAGGCAAAAACTGACTTTTCAAGCTATGTGATTAGTGTGTGCTTAGTCAAGTTCATGCCAGAAGGTTATGCTGTAGGGCAGCGGTCCCCAACCCCCGGGCCTCGGACTGGTACCGGTCCGTGAGTCGTTTGGTACCGGGCCGCGAGAGTTGAGGCTCAGGTGTGAAATGTATAGTTTTCAGGGTTTTTATCGGTTTTCAGCGTTATTTTGTTATCGTTTTTATCGTTAACTCGATTTTCCTGGGTCTTTTCACGTGTGTTATGAATAAATCTTATTTTTTCGGTACCGGTAATAGTTTTATTTTGTTGTATTTATCCGCGACACCTTAAAGGTCGGTCCATGAAAATATTGTCGGGCATAAACCGGTCCGTGGCGCAAAAAAGGTTGGGGACCGCTGCTGTAGGGTACAGGTAAACCACGTGAACAAAAAAATTTTTTAAATTAAAAAAAGAATAAATTAAAAAACATTTTTTCATCCAATGCTGCCACTATATTGTTACATCCCAGCCAGTAAAATGAGCTATGAGAGCCTTTTCCAAATACGTGTAAATATGCCATTTATTGTGAGTGCCCATCATATTCAAGCTTATGAAACAGGTTGTTATGAGTCATCTGCTTGTTGTAAAACTAATCAGAATGGCTGTGCAGCTTTTTGTGTTGACTAGTTGAGAGTTTCTGTGAGGTTTGATGAGGCTATGTGGTATATGCAGGTTACATGACCATCAAAGCCTGACAAACTACAGATGTCTCACCGTCAACATGACTCTTATTTCCCAGTGTGGCTCTTAGTGAAACTAAAGTTGACACCCTTGATCAAGATTATCCTGAGTATTACCGATCCACCTCCTATTCAGGGTCGTGGGGGTGCTGGAACCTATCCTAGCTACCATAGGGCAAGCGGTGATTACTAATATATAGAAAATGTATTTATAACCTTGGTGATGTCAACTGGTAGGCCAGACTTTGCAGCAGTGATCATGGGGTCCAGTCCTTTGGCATGTCTGAGGTGCTGTGCTGCTCCTGTCATGTCCTACAAATGCGGCAACAGATGCATCAATGAAAAATACAACAAAGGTTTGGAATTCCAATAACATCACAGGCAGCTGTGCTAAAAACATCTGCATAACTGTAAATATGGCACTGTATGCATCTAAAACAAAAACAAAGAAAATAAGCTGGGAAGTCAAAAGATTACCTTCATATTTTTGGAGCGCAGTGCCGCACGCATGAAAGCTTGTCGCCTTAGCAACAGGAAATCCAATTGCTGCTGGGCTACAAGGATAATTAAGACAAAACTTACTGTATACCATGTTCACACCGTTAGAAAAAGTTTATTTCAGCTTATCTGTGACTCACTTCTTGACCACACATTGTTTATGTCACATATTGGGTTGAACAGCGTTTGGTGCTGAATCAGATACAGGTCTGATTCTCTTCGCAGTCTGAACAGTAAAAACTTATTCATCACTTGCTTGAAATAAGTGTCATTTTTACATCCTGAACTTTTTGGATGAAATTTGTTTTACTGAAGCCATTTGCATCACGATCCACTCCTGGCTCCAGCTGCATACACCTCTGTAAAGACTTAGCAGCCACTGCAGTACAAAAAACCAAAAGTGAAGTGTTGTCTCGCTTTACCCTCGTCTTCTTTGTCCAGTCGCAAGTTTGCTGACTTCTACTGCACACAGACAAAAGTGTAAACACTGACTCAGGTGTCCTCCATGTTTACTGCTTGGCAACAGCAAAATTAGTGCCCTCGTCTTCTTTTGCACATGCAGGTAAGTTCAGGACTGAGACCAGGTCACAATGAAATTTGATATTGCTCAGTCACTTTTTTTCATATAGCGCCTTTTGTGAGAGCGAGAACGGTGAGCATAAATGGGCCATAAGGTTTGCAGTATGACAACACTTCAGTGTTGTGTAACACTCAAACATCGCGCATGACATATGTACATGCCCCTCTTACACACACCCACATTTGAAACTCACCTTTAGCTCCCAGTTTCGGAGTTGAGGGGCCTGCAGGAGCCTGAGGAGCTGGAGACTTTGCTTTCTGGACAGGTGGACGCACCACAGCCTGCAGAGGTTAGGATCAATAGCAAATGAAATGAACGCAAGAACAGATTTCAAGGTCACAAGATACAGCTTAATACATCTGTGAGTTTGTGTGTGAATAAACTGATTTACCTTAAAGCGTTTGTGTAAATTATTACTGCTATTCATAAACTTGTTAACAAGCCCAAAAATGATGCAATAGGCAGAAGGTGCAGTTGAGAAAACAATGACTGAATAATCTGCCATAGAAGTTGCAGAAGCTATTATGGGAGACAATAAAGCATTATTTTTTTTGGCTTGGTGCAAAAACAATCAGATTTCTTGGCTGCAAAAAACACAATTTGGCCATTTGGCAGTCCCTGAATTTGTTTTTTCCCCCCCATTCTTCTTTTTACCTTGGCAGCTTCTTCGTGCCCATCCTCTTCCTCATCTTCTGCGTCTGCATCCTGGTTTGCTATTTTCATTGCTGTTTCCAGGACACCCATGAAGTTTTGCTGACCACCCTCTGTGCCCTGAAGCGGTGGACAACCTGGAGCAAATAACAAAAATCACACACACACACACACACACACACACACACACACACACACACACACACACACACACACACACACGAAGAAGCCTTACACATCAACTCAAGACATCAAAATCTCAAGACACACATGAACTCAAAACTTACCTGGTGGCACGGGTAGATCAGATAAGTTAACAGGTCGGCCAGCTTTGTGAGCTTTGATGGCGTCCTGAGTATTGCTGTTAAGAGTGAACATTAAGTAATTAATATTACTCAAGTTTTGCAAGACATACATATATATATATGTTGTTTATGTATATATATATATATATATATATACACAGTATATATATTATTATACATATATAGATAACATATACATAGTATTGCATATACACTACATGATATATACATATATAATATATACAGTATACATACATATTACATACACTATATATACTAGCACATAATACACATACATACACACACACAAACACAACACAATCACATACAATCACAAGTACATACATACATATACATGTTATTGGACAGCACATATTACATATACTACGATACATACTATATAGTACATATATACTATATATAACATATATATACAACAATATATACATATATATATACATATACATATCATATATATATATATAATATATATATATTATATAATAATATATATATATATATATATATATATATATATATTTATACTATATTTAATATAATAAGTAAAATAACCATTTCCATTCCAATCCAAGCACAAAACCGAGGAATTAGTTTTTAAAAAAAAGAAGCTGTAACAGCTAAAAATGTTTTAATATCTTGTTTCTTTTAGTTTCACTGAGCATAGTTTATTTGGAAAAAACAAGCAAACACATGTGCCACAATATTTGTGTTGTGTACCTTCATAATGCGCTGATGCATCCGGGCCTTGCGATCGTCCCCTTTGCTCTTAGCTCCCTCTGCTGCTGACTTGTATATATCCAACCTCTGCTGCAGGGCTTCAGCCAAACTTTTGGGAGCAGGCAGATCTTCAGAAGGCACAAACACACAGTAACGTACATTATTATTTTAACATGACTTTTTTTATTTAAAATCACTTCATCACACTTTTTGGTTAAAGTGAAGGACTGGGACTCCTGGAATCTTACCCGCAGTGGCCACCTGGGAGGGCGCAGGAGCAGCAGGAGCAGCAGGAGCAGCAGGAGCAGCAGGAGCAGCAGGAGCAGCAGGGGTGTCAGGTTTAGAAGAAGACTGAGGAGGCGCACTTTGCTCTGTTATTACGTCTCCTGCAGACGGTGGAGAAGTGGACACAGGTTATGATTGTAACTAATTATGAAGTACACATTAAACCCCGTTTGAACATGATTATCAAATCCAAGACCGTTTTTTGGTACAATATAGAGGCCGTGGCCGAGAAGTTTCTGGACCAAAAAATATACGATTGAACTTTATCCAAAGACTTGATGATGTAACTCTTGCTCTCAAGTATTACAGTGAAACAGATTTTTTTAATATACAGTCCTTAATCATCTGAGTTGTTTTTATAGTTTTTGTTGTGAATTAGTCTCTGAAACTCTTTTACATCTCCATTACTTGGAAAGCACTTTGCAGCTGAATAAATATAAAAATGTTTTAAATGATGCTTGTGTGATTGGCGCTAATGTTCTTACACTTTCTCAATTTTTACTGTGCCTCAACAAGACCAGCCAGAGAACAAGCAACATCTGAGTGAGACTCTGGCACATGTGCAGAAACAAATATGTGACATGAACATACATAACATAACTCAATTAAGTACAGATGACGTGTGTTAGAGTGGAGCTTATAAACTGGACGTTTTTTAAGCAAAATTATTTTATTTAAATGGGCATTAATTTAATTTTATTAAAGGAAACTGTTAGCACTATAGTGAGTGCATGAATGAGCATTTAAAACTAACATTCTCCTTTAACCACTGACCAGGTGGAGGAGGCAGTGAGCTCAGGTCTACTGGTTCGCCCCGGTCCAGTGCCTCCAGTATCACATCGAAGTTCTGCATAAATCAAGAGCAGCGTTGTTAAAACAAACTATGAAAAATCCTCACACTACAACCACACACACACTCTTACTCCAAAGCCCTGGCTGACATCAGCTGTGTTACCTTGGCAGTGAGGTAGTGCTGTTTGGCCTGGTCAATGTTGCCGCTCTGTTTGGCGTGTATGGCAGCCATCTTATAATCCCTCTGTCTGGTCAACACTGCCTGTTTCGCCTCTGCGTGAAGAAGACATAGTCATGTGAGGGCGAGCATTACAGTAACATTTAGTTAGCAGACACGCTACTTGTCAGAGCAGCATAAATTATAATGTATGTTGTCAGTTAAGCATCCATCGATCTCTTTAACCGCTTATCAAAATAAGGGTCATGGAAGAGCTAAAACCTATCCCAGCTGCTACAGGACTGAGAGGTAGAGTGGTGCAATCACAGGGCTAACTCGAAGAGATAGACAACACACTGTCATCCACACCTACAGCCAGTTTAGAGTCACTCATTAACTGAGCATGTACTGTATGTCTGACGGTGGGAGCAAGGAGACAAAAGCATTCATGCAAACTGCGCGCAGAAAAGCCACTGACCAGGGGATCTGAACCAAGAACCGTTTTGCTGTGAGATCACATTGTGAGGCATTTATTAAAAAGGTGTCGTCGATAACAGAAGCTAGAGAAAATGTACTGTCTGATCAGAAGTGAAAAAAATCCCACATGTATTTTAATCTTAATAAAGGAAAGAAAGCTTCTCTCAAACTGAAACAGAAGGAAAGATCTGCAGAAGGAAAGAAAAACAACGCAAATTAATCTTTTATGCAGTGTTGTTTAGTGCAATTATTTAAATGACCAAATATTATTCAATTCTTTTGAGTACGATGCTAATCTGATTAACTTGCACTATGACCGTGTATTTACTTTTATACTCTTCTAATAAACAGTATAATTCACATAATGTGTTTACCTGAGTGATGAGCATTAGGCTGGCTGGGTGTGAGGGGAGAGATGGCAGGTGTTTCCGGAGTCATGGCAGCAGCTTGCTTTTGGGGAGGGATCAAACGCGTTGGCTTAGTGTTCAGAGGTGTCGGGTCAGCTTCCCTCAGAGGTTTCTGATTGGTGGGAGGGGGAGGGACCAGCACAGGCTTGGGCACCTCTCGTTCTTTAACCACTTCAGGCTGGGCTGGGGAATCCGACTTTCCGCCGAGAGCAACAGGTGGAGGCATCTCTTCTTCATTGACTGGTTTTCCTTTCTTGGCAGATGTTAGCATGGACTGTAGAGTCTAAGGTGGAAGAAAAAACCCCATAAACATAAAGCTTGATCTGAGCAGTAAATGAAAACTTGAAGACTCTAAATAAAGACAAAAGTATGTACACAAGACTTCACATCCTATAAGATGCGTTTCTGCCTATTTGCTTTACCTTCAGCCCGCGTTCATATCTTCGAACTTTGCTAGTCTCGCCTGCAGCCTTGGCGTTGGAAATGGCAGTCTGATACATTTCAATACGCTCGAGGAGCCGTGACTCCAACCCAGTTGCACCACTGGGAGCAGCAGGAGGTGAGGGGTGTGAGGCGACACTAGTTTTAGGAGCTGTTGGTGTAGCGGCAGGTGGAGTTGGAGCAGGAGTATGCTCCTCATCATCCTCCAAAACATCATTCAGTTCTGCCTATGTGCAGAAAGGAAAATGTCAGTTAACTGTTTAGTCCCTGAAACGCTTACGTTTGTGTCTGTTTGTGTCCATTACCAACAGATCTTCATCATCCAAATCATCGTCCCCCATGTCATCATCATCTATATCTTTCATACACAGAGCTGCCATTCGCTCAATTTCAGCCATGGGAACAGGAGCTGAACAGAAGAGGCAAACATATGAACATAATGTCAACTGCTCTTTGTGATATAAGGAAAAGGTCAGTTTAAACATTAGCACATGAATGAGAAAGAAAGAAGGTTTAATGTGCCAGAAGTGTGTCATCCTCACCTCTCCCATCACCTTTCTTCCCTTGTGCTCTTCCTTCCTTCCTTCCTCCCACCAGATTGAGCAACTCTGCCTCCAGCTCATCATCATTTCCCTCATCATCCATGCCGCCATCCGGAGACAGGTCAAGGAGCAGCCCCATCTGTGACACAGACAGACAGATAGGAGAAACGGCTTCAGAGTCCTGCCTGCTTGCCACACGTAAAGTTTACAGTTATCAGACAGGGAGGGTAATTACCTGTTTGGCTCGGGCCGCCCCTTGACCCCGAGGAGGTGGGTTGCGACTGCGACTCATTGACTTTTAATACCTAAAAGTGAACGCACAAACAGGATGACAGTAAATTACCCCAAAAGGGAAACTAATAGATATAGAATAAAGTTAAAACAAGTACAACTCTGACTCCTTGGAGTAAAATATACATAAATAATGATTACTTAGTACACCTGAGTCGGTACACTTCACTATCAGCCTCAAGGGCAATGTGGCGTAATAAATCAAACAACTTCTATGATCTAATATGCAGTTAGCTTCTATATTTATCTCAGCTAATAGCTAGACCCACAGCTTCACACGGGCTGTTTACCTGCTTAGATTAACGGAGTTAAACGTTAGCGTTACAGCCACACGGGTCGACGGTTAAAATCGGATCCAAATGAGGAACAGCAGACCAGATCTACCGTGACAGATATATTTCTGCCTTCTTTTCGAGTTCCCAAAACAAGATTCGCAGACAGTGGAATTTACTTCCTATATTGCGTCTCCAATAGCAACGAGCATTGCACTTTACGGCTAGAGCAGAGCCGTTGAATGGAGAGTCACGTCTCACGTGATTCATGCAGGGCAAATCGATCCCGGAAGTGCTTAGGGAGTGTGATTGCAGAGCGAAAAAGTGTTTTTGTGTTTGTTGTTGTTGTTTTTTGTAATTAGGCATCAAGAAATGCATCATTATGTAATAGTGTGTATACCTCGATGAGGAACATCCATTAACATCTTTGTATATTTATTTATAACTCAAATATTCTACGATTCATTTGAACTGGAAGCCTTATTTGCTTACTCGACATATTTTAAAACTGTTGAATTGTTGTTCATGTGTTGTTTAACAGCATGCTAATCAGAAAGAGTCTAAACCAAATATATTACTATATGTTGATGGAACAAAATAAATATTTAAAAGTTAATTATTTCCTACCTGCCACGTTTTCTTCATTGTCCTTTCAGAATTTATCATAAATTTATGTTATTTAAGAAAAGGTTATGAAGGATGACATTATAACAATTCACTGCACTAGCATGAGCGTTAGTCTGCTTTCTTTGTAAATACATAGCACACTTGATAATAATAATAATAATATACTGCTATTTGTTCTTTTGCATGACATAGGCAGAAACCTTTCTGTTGTGTATGTAAAAACAATCTGCTACTAAATTAGAACATCAATACTGGGAAGGTTACATTAAAACAAGTTACTGTGTATCATGTATCCCTGTATACATCCTTGTGCTGCTCACTCAGAGATCAGATTATAAATTACATCTACAGTCATCCCAGTGGCATCCTACTATCTTTCTTATTGCTGCTTACAAGTATTTCTTTTTTCAAGCTAATGTTTAAAAGTGAATATGTGATTATTTATGTATGTATTTTGGTAATAACTCTTAATTCTTATCATTGTAGTTTTTATGGCTATATTTGGATAGCTTTATCTAACTTGTTATCTTTATGTACGTCAGAGCTGATTCACTGATGGAGGAGTTTTGTGGAACAAGAGCAGAGTAACACCAGCAGCAAACTGTCTACCACAGATAGAGGTGAGTCACTTTAACCTGAGAAATTAGATAGGGAGAAAACATAGCATCAAAGAACCACTGATATTATTGTAATGGTCCTCTAACCTCAAAGTGCCTATCAACAGCCAAAATGGGAAGCATATGAGCCAATCAGAGAAGAGCTTTCGGACAGTTTGAGCTGCGTGTTGGTATACATGTACTCAATATTGTTTCTCTTGCATCCATGAGGGGAATTAGCATGATGTTTGCTCAACACTTTGTGGGAGGAGCTAGATGTTAACCACGTTGATGCTCTGGCTAAAACCGTAAATGAAGCCATACTGTTATCAAACTGTGCTCATACAAAGTGAGTAACAATGTTGTGGTCATTATCCAACATAATAACTCAGGAGCAAAAGGACAAATGGATGAGTACTTGACAAGGACACCTGACAAAAAAGCTCACCCCACTTCATTCTTCTGATTTTTCAAATTATTATTTGCATCAGGACATCTCATTATTGTTGATGAAATGTTACAACTGAAAAAAAAAAGGAAATCAAATATGTTCTCAGATTGTTGTTACTCTGTCCATCTCTTTTTGCTCAATAGAACCAGACATGCAACATCCCCGACAAACATCCTGATGAGAGTGGGGTGGATTTTACTCAAGGACAGCTGGATCAGCTCAGCTCAGCTGAAAATAAACCACACGTCTGTGACCAGCGTTGGAAAAGCTTCAGTCATTTATGCAATTTTAATATTCATCTGTATAGCCTGAGTGAAGAAAAACATGACTCTTGTGATGAGTGTGAAAAGAGTTTTACCCAGTCAACAAATCTGAAGACACGGCATACCCACACAAGAGAGAAACCATGCATCTGTCAGTGTGGGAGGCTTTCAGTGACCCATTAAATTTATGACATAATAAGAATTCCTATCAACGTTGTCCCCGAAGCTACATCAGCATTTCCACAAGGACCACAATCTGAAAATTTCAGAAGCATATATGAAGTCTATGAAGCAATAAAAAGCACTTTGTAAGAATGCTCAGTAGTTCTGATTCACTTTTTCTAATGATAGCATTAAACTCAGGTGGAGTTATGGATTTAAAAAAGAAAAATAACTACTACTCTGTGGGATGCTGGGATGCCACCTGGATAGATTTTTACTATCTTTGAGTTTTTGGTGCTGAGGAGTGAGAGCAGGGGTGAGGCATGCCCCTCACAAAATGGTATGGTCACATCAGTGGAGCTGTGGGCAGAAACTACGGGAGGATAAGCAGGTTCTTGAAGGAAACGGTTTCCAGGGCCTAATCCGTGGATCGGCTTCCTCCGAGGCGTGGACGTCTATCAGCAGAGATTGTACCTTCACCTATCAGCAGAGAATGTCCCTTAGTCTGTAACACAGTCAAATATATTCTCAAGTAATATTCAAGCATGCCATTCAGCGTGTTAGTACGAGCTCGGGAGCAGCTTGGGAGAACAAGAAAACAGAGACTGCTTCAGGTTGTCTTCCCAAATCGACTCAACTTTATTCACAAGTACAACAGTTCATATAGAGGGTAAAATTCATAAGACAGCAGATTATCAGCTTAAACCAGTACAGACCAAGATAAGGGAGCGTCTTCCATGCCCTTGGGTGAAGAAGCACCCTTTGTATAGTTTATCAGTTCAGCTACAATTGTGATTATCTCAGCGACATATTTTCAAGGCACGAAATAAAGAGTTCTTTCATTAGTGAATTCTGAAACAAACCATTTGGCCTTCAACAGGCGTCTCCTAAAAGATTTAGAAACTAATGTAGCTGAGGGAGTGATCTCTGTGGTATTTCAACCTTGTACCAGCCTGTGATTCTCACACATCAATTCTTGGGTCAAAGAGAAAAATAACTAAAATAAAGGGGCCTTATTGAATGACAGAGTTTTCCTGTATAATGTCACTATAAAACAATATCCAGTAAATGCTCCCATGGTACTAAAATACCTAACAGTTCTGATCTTATTTTACTCTTATTTTACTCTCATAAGTACATCACTGACAATATAGTAATATTAAATGAATATTAAATTAAGCAGTACTTCCAAAAAAAAGGGAAAAAAAGTTTACTCCCTACTTTACTTGTACAGTTTCATCACCTGTGAGCCCAACATCAAAAGAGTTTTTTGTTCCTTCATCTAGAGATATTAAACTTTTATGTCAAATCTACTGAGTAGTTCTTAGTAGTATATATTATTAAATGTTATCTTTAAGCACAAACTAGTAACTGTTTTGTTCATCTATGTTTTTGCCACCATCTATTGGTCAATTAGATTTCCTGCAAATCAATTCATATTTTAGAGAAAATCATATATAAGCATTGGTTTAATGTTCAGATGATCAGATTTATTTTGAAATTAGTAGCCAAATCAGGTGGGTGATTTAGAATTTTCAGTCAGGTGCATATTTTTGGATATTGGAAAAAATTTGGAATACCCGGAGAAAAATCCAAAAGAACATAGAGAGAATATTCAAACTCCTCACGGGAAGAAAGAGGATATTAAGAGTGCAGCAGATTGATAAGCAAAAGAGCAGGAAAGGTGAAGAAGAGGTGAGCTTCCAAAATACAAGACAGACGTGAGAGTTAAAAAACAGTAAAAGGGACCATTATGGCACAATGGAAGTAGAAGGCCAGTACTGGTCTTTGTCTCAGAGCTTCTACTTTAAACTGACTTTAAAAACTGAACTAAACATTTTTACTTTTTTTCTTAAGGTTTTACTTCTGTTGCTTAAAAAAATAATTGTGAGACTTTAAGCTTTAGGAAGAAAGTGTTTGACATTTACTATTCAGTTTACTATAAAATATATAAATGAAATTTTAAAAGGTGCTATTATTGTGCTGTTATCTGTTAGATTGAAAGTCCAGTGTTTGTTTTAAGATTCTGGGAACACCACTGCTAACAAAAGCCCTTTACTTCAGGCCTTATTTGAATCCAGATGGATAAGTTATATTAAAAAAAAATACTTCAATGCAACTTTTGTGAAATGGGGAAAGTGCCACGAAACGTTTTTGTACCAGGCTGGAAACATCTGCGTGTCTTTGAGAACTGAGTTGCTTTTGAAATCAGCTTCAAGTGTTGACGAAACACGTCCATCACTGACGTAAAACGTAAGCACACGGTCCGTGCATCTGGTGGGTGGATGTATGTCCCCGTGGGAAGAAAAAGTCAGCTGAAAAAAGTCGTCACTTTGTCACAGGAGTTATTTAATCCCCATATTTTTATTACTTAATGTAAGCAGACACATTTAATCGGTGCTCCGATTATCTGTACGTTTTCTCATTGAGTAAGCAAAGTTTACGTTTGTTAGCTAGCTAATACATTTGTTTCGAGAAAAATGTCTTTAACAGTTAGCTGACTCTTTTGTTAGCTGGCTTATCAGCTGATATATCTTTGATATTTTCACGTCTTTATCTTTCTCGTAGGAGGAGATGGCGAAAGGCAAAACGAAGATCAAGAGCAGTGGTAACAGGAGATGCTACTGACACAGATATTTGCTAATTTAGCCGCCGAATATAAATAATTATAAGATTAATTATGGTTTAAAATAAGTTGATTTTGAAAAAAGTTACGAATTTGATTTCAGTCCATTTAAAGGAGTGTGTTGTGTTGTGCTGTGTCCTGTGACTCCTGTCTTGTGCCAGAGAGTGATTACCAGTATTTAAACTGTTGTAAATGACTTGTTGGCCTATAGTCTACCAAACATATCTCAACATATCTCTGATGAATGATAAAAAAGTCATTTTTGTCCAGAAAGAACATTTCTGCCACAAAGTAGCAATCAGTTTTTGGCAAAGTGACTTTTATATATCCTTTATTTATTATTATTTATAGACAAAACTCTCATTGACATTAATTTTTTTTCAAGAGATTTCTGGCTAAGAGGGAAGCAGGAAATATAACATCATCTATAATGATATTTTATGTGGAGTAAAAGGACTGGATCGATTATTACTGATTAGGTACAATAATGCAGAGTCACAAAACAACAAGCCATTTCTTTGTGTAACTATTTTGTAACTCCTGTTACAGAAGGCTAACACAAGATAAATAGTAATAATAAGTAATAAAGGAAAAACATTTTGGAATAATCCTACTAATAATACATAAATATATATAAGGTATTATATAGTAATTTTACTTGTCTGGCCTACTTGAGATTAAACTTGCTGTATGTGACTTAAGAACTAAAAAGGGTTTGACTCCCCTCTTTGACATAGCACCAACTAAATGTTAATGGTGAGTATATGTAGTGATTCTTCTCCACAGTATTTGATTAATTGAACGGATTGCTTTGTTTTAAGAAGACTTAGCTCCACCCCAGGCTCGGTCACTCAGGTCTAGAAAGAGGGAATTTCCAAGTGATGACATTTCTCTAACCGATGATGTTCAGGCTCCACATCAACAGGTACTTTAGGTGATTGAAACAGAACCTACATTCACATATCATTAAGACAAGCTGCTTGATTCTCTTTGTCTTTTCTTTAACTTCAGGATGCTGAAGAGTATAACACAGCAGTAGTTTCCACACCACCACAGTGTCCTCAGTCTCTTGCTCAGGAATGTGCTAAGACTACAAATCAGCAGGAAGCAGATCAAGCCTGTGCCACAAAACAGGAAGAAGATGCAGGCTGCTTTACAAATGTGGAACTTCAAGAGCAAGATGCTAACAATCCCAAAAATGATTCTCAGCTGGAAGACCTTCAAGTACTTTCTGAAAATTTCACCAACAAGAGTGGAACAAATGAGGAGGAAATGGATTTAGATGAATGTAACAGATCATTGTATGACACACGCACAGATCAGCTCAAGGTTTTCCTGCCTATCACCAAAGAACATGTCCAGTCCTGCCCGGTTGCTTTGAATGGAAAGGAGAACTCTGATGTGGAGAGCAATCAACACACTGGCCCAGAAGAACCTACCAACGTGTGCTTGGGTGATGTCACAAAGGGGTCGGTAGCAGGATTGCCAGCCAAGAAAAAGCGAAGGATGGGCATGTGTGGCCTGACAGAGAAGGAGCGGAGTCATTTTTTAATGACACAAAAGCGTGAAAACGGGCAAAACAGAGAGGGTAAAGTGGAGAAACCTATTTGCGAGAACACAGCTGAACCTGTGACTGTGGAAGAAAACACATCTTCACTCCCGTTACCATCCTCACCTCCATCCATCCCAGCAGACGGGCAGAACGGGGAGCCGAGAGAGGAAGAGATAAAGCTTCAGCCTAGTCACTGTAAAGGAGATGAAAGGTAAGTGTAATATTACATGTATTAAATTTTTACATTTATTAGTGTTTTACACTGTTTTAGCAACCAGCAGTGTTGGAAAGGAACATTAACACAACTACTGTTACATTAGTTATATTTTACCTAAAAGAGGTTTCACGTAACAGTTTTGCTCGTTTAAAACATAAACACCATGAACTTCAGTTAATGATTAGTTTTAAATACCTTAAATATTCAGTTTAGACAGTTTTATTTTCCAGAATTGAAAATCACAGGACAAAGAGAAAAATTAAGAATGCAAAGTGCTGTTTTCATTGCGAGTCAAGATGTTAAATAACCGTTTCAGAAGAGGTTTATAAAAATTCAAATGACTTTTTAAAACTGACTTGTATATGTAAAATACAAGAGATACTAATTTGTCATTTCTTTCTTTGAGAACACACAGAGCAGAAAGTGAAGCCTGTGCTGCTGTCAGTCCTTCAGATGGCTCCACCGCTGGTTTCGATTCCGGCTGCTCAGAGGGAAAAGGTTGTGAGCGTGAAGATGGCATAGTTACTGATTCAGAGCAAGCCGGTGACTTAGATCACCTTGCAGGAAAAGAAGCAGGGGAGGATTTGGGCAGCCAAAAACTCCAAGAACTCAAAGTTTGTACCAATGAAATTATGGCTGAAGTACCTAAAAATCAAGAGGAAGCTGGCTTAGCAGAAGCAAACTGCAGCTCTGCCATGTCTTTCTGCACAAGTCAAGATGAGAAGACTGTCCACCTGCAGGCTCTCCTTCTGCAGGTGGACAGTGTTACTGGAACAAGAGATGAGAAGGAGGAAGAGATCAGCGGGAATGTGTTCAGTGGTGATGGAGCTGATAAAAATGTCTCCTGTTCACACACCCAAATGGGAGGATTAAACTGTGGCTCTGTGGAAATCTGTGAGACTGCAGCAACACTCAGTGTCTCAGAGAGGAAAGACAGTGTAAGTAGTGGCGCTAAAACCTAAAACGGAGGGAAGGAACAGACTGTTATGCAACAGAGTATTATTTTGAGAATAATGTCAAAATGTGGCGATTACAGTTGTTGTTTCAAGTCAAACAACTTCCACAGCTCGTATAAGCTCTACAAAATGCCCTGTGTAGATGAGCTAGGGAAACAGCTCTGTACTGCATGAGGGCGTAGCCATCCATATCGATATACTGTCCATTGCCAGCTATTTAATTTTGCAAGTATGATTTCACTAACTCATCAGCACAAACCATTTTTTAGAGGTTGTAGCAGCCGTGGCACGTCTATGACCTGAAACAACAATTTTAATCTCCACATTTCAACTTTATTCTTCTTCTATTTTAAGGATTAAAGGACTAAATCTTTCTTCTTATTTTGCCCTTTTGTTCCCCTTAATGATTCATTAATGTAGTTTATAATGTCATCACAGTCTTTCACACTTATGCACCACCAGTAAACGCACTGGGCATTAGTGCTGAAACTCTTAATCAGTTATTGATTAAACTGTCTGTAAAATTATAAGTCGTTTATGTTAAAAAATATGAAGAACAAATGTTTCAATCTTGTGTGTTTCTAATATATTTATCTGTGTTGATTTACAGTCAGTTTTCCTTATGTTCTCTTTACTTGTGATGTTAATTTGACAAATTAATTATTTTAATATTTAAAAAACTAAACTATGAAATTAATTAACTGAAAATAAGCCCAACATAAAATAGCTACTTAATAATATCATGTGGAAAGAGCATTTATTGTTTTTGTTTCTTTGTGTTTATAAATACAGTGTGATCCTGATGAACCTGCTGCTGGTCCGTCAGCTGTTCACGCTGATCGCTCGCAGACACTCTCACTCACCGCTGACTCGTTTGGATCTGGGTGCTTAGATTATGTGTCGGACTCCCAGCTGAACACCATCGTTCTGATGTAAGAAATAAGCGAGGAAATACCAGTATATCCGCTGATACACAAAAGACTGCACACACGAGCAGTCGGATGCTTCAGATGTACAAGTCTCTGTATGTGTATCTTTCAACTCTACTGTGCTAATTTTACTCAATATTCAAGAAACTGTTTTAAAAAAATAGTCTCAAATATAAAAAAAATACATTTTTAAGAGACAATACTGTCTTAAAGTTAAAAATGTACTTTGGTCATCTTATGAAATTAACAGACAAGCTTTAACACCTCTATTTTTAAATTATTCCGATGTTTGTGTTTCTGTAGTGAGGATGAGGCGATGCAGAAAGAGGAAGACCCTGATTCCTCAGACTGTGATGAAGATGGTACAGACCTAATCTGCGGACTTATCAGAGAACTCTCCTCTCTAAAGTTAGTACATGCCATTCTTCTTTCAGCTACCAGCGTCTTAGCGTCTCTTCCTATAGGTAACCTTTTGACTTTCACTACCATTAGTCAGTTTAATTGTTTTTATACTTGCCTCCCTGCTGTGATTGGTTGGGGGTAAAGCATGTGTGGTCAACTCTGCCAGCTGTAGATCTCGTCTGGTCAAAGATGAGCAAGAGAAAGTATGTAGATGTGAGACAGACCGACATTTAAGTGGCAAATTTGCTTGAATAATCCTGCAGCACCTTTAAAGTCCATGACATTTATCTGTTATTACACACCTCTCCCATTCTTTAAACCAGTCACTTAAAAGGCAGTTCTTGCTCTAATTTCTAACTCCAAAATTTCACTAGAGCAACTTTGTAGGTTGCACATGTCCAAAAAAAAAAAAAAAGAATGTTTTATCTCCCTTTCTCTTCCAAGCAAGGCAGTTTTCTTCTGATTGGGTGCCCCACACAAAAAAAAAAGCCACAGTTGTGTGCCTGAGATGACCAAAGTAGGGCCATCTACTCTCACTGACATTACACAGAGCCAAGATCAGGAAAAATTAGGTGTCCATGACGCTTGTAGCCCACCCGGCAGGTTGACGGATACAGAGTTAAATTGTCATGAATGAAAAATAATGTCCTCCATCTTTCTTCTAGTCGGAGAGTCATGGCTGCTCATCGAGAGCTGGAGAGTCTGCGCCGTAGCAGTAAAAGTTCAAGGAGCTCAACTCGTTAAGAGAGTTGTTTCAGGTTTCTTCAGTCCTTATTTTACTGCTGCCCCAGTGGTTCACTGGTAAAGAACATGTTTTAAAGTGTTTACTGTTCTGGAGTTAACTGCAGCTCAGTTTTGTTTTGCTTTTTTAGTTTAATGACTCATTCCACTTCTTCCCAAATAAAGATGGATGTTTATTACCTGTGTCTTGTCATTGGTGATTTAGTCACATTAATTTGAACATGACTCATTTAAAATGTCAAAAAAAATATAAAAAATAAAAAATTCAAAATTGAAAAATGACAACATAGAATGCAAATAAACTTAACCAATTTAGTTATTTATAACTTTTTAGCACACAAGAATATCCACAGAGAAATTTTCAGACTTTTTCCACAAAGGCAGAAGAGTTACAACGGCGTTAACATTTTTTAGAAAAGCCACAATTACAGTTTGCAAAATAAAATAATCTATCCTCAAGAACAGAGGCCTACTTGCACACAGAGAAACAAGAACAAGTCACTCATTTTTTAAAAATTTAAAATGCTGACATGGTCACATAATGCTTTACCTGTTTTAGTAGAGTTATTAATGATGACTGCATCTCTTATAATGTTTGACAGTGTTATAATCCTTCAATGCATGGACAGGAAATATGAAACGATATCAGCTGGCCACGTTTTAAAAGTATGTAAAAGAAACATACAGTAATTTTTTGAAACATGTCTCCTCCCAAACATAAAATCTGGCAGTCGTTCTTGAAAGTGCCTCTCAAATCCAAACACCAAACAGCTGAGGTATTTTAGGCTGGCAGGACCAGCTGCAAAGAAACTCTAATCAGCTACACAGCAAACGAACCAAAGCATGCAAATGAAAAGCACACAAAAGCAAAACCACACTAGTGCTAAAATAAATACACAAATAGAAAAAATAAAGTCACACTAAACGAAACGAGGGTCCTGCCTTCTGTGTAGTGTCTTATTGTCCCTTGCCACCTGCTGGTTCAGCGTCTGGACTTGGCGTACACGGAGCTGTATGCGCTGTCCACTTTGGGGCAGAAGCGCTTGGTGTGAGCCTTGGCCCCCGTGGCTCCACACAGAGGACACACGTACTGGCGCAGATAGGGACACAAAACATCTCCTTCTTGGTTCTTCAGCCAATGGGATCCGTAGACCAGCTCAGACTCTCCGTTGTGTTTACAAAAGCTGCAGAACATGCGCTCAGGAGTGGGTAAGACTGCCTCAGGTGTTTTGAAACGACTCGTCTTCTTTCGATCTTTTGGCCCCCGGGAGCCCGGCGGGTTTTGCATCACTTTCACATCAATTGCGTTTGGTGCATACGCCACACCATCCACTGGATCCGTGCGAGCAGGGGAACGCATTAGTGCACATTCGCGGGAGCAGGGATCCGGCGCGCTCTCTGCTCCGAGGCCACCTTGGCGAGCTGCGTTATTGCGCACAGATACCATAGCTTGACTCATGTCGTCACACTCCGTGTGATGAGCTTTGGAAACAGGCTGGGAGGACTCGGAGACGGTGCTGCGACCCAGGATATCTCGAATTGTATCACACAGTCCCATGTAGTCTCGCCAGGGCTGGAAACTTTTGCTGTCGGACTCCATGACGCGTGGCAGGTGATGAAGGAATCCCCAAACCATTCCGTTCATTCTAGCTCCAGTCCGGCGATGTTTTCGGCCCCTTCGGGAAGATGACCCAGTTTTTTTACTTGAAACAAACACCAGCAGACAAAACAGCTCGCGTTGCGCACAGAATTTACGAGTAGTAATTGAGCACAAGGTGTGACCTCACCAACAGCTCAGCAGCCAGTCACGTGAGCACGTGCCCAACGCGTGCGGCCAATTAAAGTGAATTTCCTCCAAATGTTTGCGCAGCCCTTGTCGAGGGTTAATGGGTACATAGATTTCATTTTCTGTACGTAAACATATTCAACATGCTTCAATGTCAAATTATATATGTCAGTATACAAATTTTTTTATTATTGGAATAAACATTAAAATAAATAAATTCTATTTCATTTCGATAATGACTGAAAAGTCAAAGAGCCAGAAATACATAAATCATTCTATATATGTAGACGCCTTCTCAGTGCCCATCTTAGTCCAGTTAACTACTATTCAGAAATTTTGGATTATACCCCCCCCCCAAAAAAAAGTTATGAATTTGCTGAGCTTCACTTGATTCAAATAAGTTAAACCAGTGATAAAGGCCAATGGCATCTTAAAGAACCTCGTGGTATCACCCTTTAGTTATGCAGCTATAGTCTCAGACTGCTGTGAGACCTCCCATGATGAACTTTCCACCACTCCTTTTCACTCCCATTGTTAATATGCCACTATTGCATGCTAACTTATGTACTCTCTCCTGTTTGAATTTGGTCCCCTTTTGTCGTGCAAAGTCTCTATGCTCCTTTTACCCTTGTGTTGTCCTCGGGATTCCCATATACTTGTTTGCCATTCACCTACGGGTCGTTTTTGACCTGAGGACAACACAAGGGTTTAACAAGTCATAGCAGATGGCTGCCTGACCTGGTCCAGATCCTGGGTCGTCATCCTGTAAAAGGGAGATCTTCCACTCTGCTGTTGCAAAGTGTTGTTCACAGCAGGGAATTACAGTTCACTAAATTCTTGAGGTTCTCTCTAAAATATAGTGCAAGTCTACTGACAACTTTAGATCACAGCAAACAGCACTGCATCCACATGAAAAAAAAAAGAAAAGAAACAAAAAACAGTGGAGATAAATAAAATTCAATATTTATTGTCAATTCTAAAAAAAGGGGAAATTGAGTTTCTGTTGAATAAAATTGCATTAAAATGACCAATCTAAATGTTGAGCATGGGGCGTGTGCCCAATCCTGTCTGCTCCAGCGTCCCATGTTTCCGAGTGCTGGTCAACATCTCTGGATCTACACAATACAGAAACAAAATTTAAAATAAGCAGCACTTTCATAAAGTCAGGAGGAAAAGAGTTTGCAGTAAATACAGAAGTTGTATCTGTTTTCATGTCACAACCCCCCACCACCCAAAAAATACTTTGTTAAATAATTATTGCATGAAAGGAGTGCAGGAGAGAACTGAAGAGTCATATCAATCCACCTGCAGTTGTATGGTAGATTGAGGGAAGAGTAGAGCTCAGGAGTGCTGGGAGTTTGGACTCTGCCTCTTCCCTGATGTAATCCAGCAACGGCGGCGGTCCCTGACTCAGAGGTTGATGGAGTAAGGGGAAGACAGCCAGATATGTTTGTGGGTCCCAAACCTGACAGACCTGGAGTCAAACATGTGTGTGACTTCAAACCATTTGACGTAAATTATTTAAACCTATTAAAACGACTTCACTCACTGAGAGCAGTGCTCTCTCTTCTGTTGTTGTTTGGCGCTCCTTTGTTAAACAGAGGTGAGTCACACAGATATTGCTGCTTGAGAAGAGAGGCTCTCTGTTGCTCAAAATCACAGCGCTGCAGACAAGACATTAAAACAAAACAGAAAAACAAGTTGCATAAGAGAACCACTCGAAAATGTACAATCCTCCAGTGTGATGGTGTCCTGATAAACTATTTTTTTATTTTTTTTAGACAAACCTTATTAGGGAACTATCAGAACTGACAGCAAATGACATTTATATAACCCTTTATAAATGAGTCTGCCTTATTTTCTTCAAACCTCACGGCTCAGTCGAATGGCGGCATCAGTGAACGACTGACGTTCCCTTTCAAAAGTCCTCCTCATATGATGGAACTCTGCCCAGCGCACCTGAAGACGTTCCCACTCTTCCAAAAAGTAGCTATCAGTAAGTTCGGAGGGGATGGGTGAAGCAAGGGTATCCTTCACAAAGAAATGAGAGGAAAAAAGTCTGAGACTAGCAAAAGTTTACAAGACAAAGAATGTTACCTCATATTATAGGGCAATACCTGCAGCATTTGCTGCTGCAATCTGACAAGATGTTGACTCTCTTTCAGTTCAGCTTCCAGCTGAGCCAGAAGCTTTTCTTGGTCGGTACCAGCAGTAGTCTGACCTGCATGAACACTGTAATTCTTAAGTTTTCCAGTCAACACTTGATACAGTCTTCTTTGACCCGACAATATTTCACAGATTGTTTTAAAGTGTGTTTGAAAGAGGTTTACCTTCAAACATGATGCCCGGTAGTAGCCTCTGCACTTTCCTCCAACTCTGAACAACCCCGCCTGTCACATGTTCTCCAAGTGCTTCCTCAGCTTGATCCAACCTTTTATCTCCATCCTGGGCCATATCCATCGACTCTGACAGGGACTTACATCAAAGTTTAGATCGATTTATTGGGATTGAGAAGAAGACTCTAATGTTAAAAATATTCAAAAGCTTTGAAAGTGTATTTATTATCTTGACATTATTTTAGTAGCTATTCCAGAACTTTAAACTTTACATGGTCTTCATCAGCAAATGTAATTTGTGGTTTAAGGCAGCATATTTATGAATACATGATCAGTCACTATAAGGTTCATTAAGTGTTGTATTATTCCAAATGTTTGCAGCAGCAGGGATTGAATCTCTAAAAGGACCAGATGGGGTAACCGCAAAGGTCCTAAAAGAGTGTGCAGACCAGCTGGTTGGGGTCTTCACTAAGATCTTCAACACTTCACTGTCCCAGTCCTGCATCCCGCCGTGCCTAAAGTCAGCCACAATTGTCCCACTGCCAAAGCGTACTAACATTAGCAGCCTCAACGACTACCGACCAGTTGCTCTAACACCTGTTATAATGAAGTGCTTCGAGAAACTGGTCCGACGTCACATCATGTCCTGCTTGCCACCCACACTCGACCCGCTCCAGTTCGCATACAGAGCTAACAGATCAACTGAAGATGCCATTGCTACAACGCTCCACACCACCATCTCTCACCTGGAAGTGCAGGGCCGTTACGCCAGGCTGCTCTTTGTTGACTTTAGCTCTGCTTTCAATACGATACTCCCGGACAGACTAATAGTTAAACTGCTGGAAATTGGACTTCCTTCCACCACCTGCCGCTGGATCAGAGACTTCCTCTCAGACCGTGTACAGAGAGTTAGAGTGGGGCCTCATCTTTCCTCAGCCCTCAGCCTCAACACCGGCTCTCCACAAGGCTGTGTACTGAGTCCCCTACTGTACACTCTGTACACACATGACTGTGTTAGTTCCCACCCAGACAACACAGTCATCAAGTTTGCAGATGATACCACTGTGGTGGGGCTCATCTCAGGGGGAGATGAGACTGCATACAGAGCTGAAGTTCAGAGGCTGTCAGATTGGTGTGCAGATAACAACCTGGACCTCAATACCACCAAAACAAAAGAACTGGTAGTTGACTTCAGAAGGAGGAAGTCCGAGCTGCAGCCTGTCAGCATCAACGGGGAGTGCGTGGAAAGGGTCTCCAGTTTCAAGTTTCTGGGTGTGCACATAGACACAGACCTCCAATGGAGCTCTAACACCTCTGCGGTCTTAAAGAAGGCCCAACAGCGTCTCCACTTTCTGAGAATCCTCAGAAAAATGGACCTGAAGAAGGAGCTGCTGACCGTCTTCTACCGCTGCTCCATTGAAAGTGTGCTGACATATTGCATCGGTGTGTGGTTCTCCAGCTGCACCACAGCACACAGAAAGGCACTCCAGAGGGTCATCAACATGGCCCAAAAAATCATTGGACATCCTCTTCCCTCCCTGAAGGACCTGTACAGCACTCGCTGTCTCAAGAGGGCACGCAGCATCCTACGGGACTGCACACACCCAGGACACCGGGTGTTTAAGCTGCTGCCGTCTGGCAGGAGGTTCAGGCTGCTGAGGTCCCGAACAAATAGACTCAAGGACAGCTTTTACAACAGGGCAATAGCCCTGATCAATGTAAATAGCAGACCTGACTGGATACCTCCCTGGACTTTTTTTAGGGGGGAGGTAACAATGTTTAAAACAACAACAATAATAATATTTATATTTATAACAAGGTGCAATAATAATTAATGTGCAATAATAACAGTGTGCAATACACATACACTTATTCTTCTTTTTTATACTAAGTTAATATACTGTGTTGTGTTGTTTGTTGCGTTGCGTTGTGATGTGTCATATTGTGTCGTGTTGTGTTATATGGACGTATATTGGACGTAGGACAGTTTTCCAATTTCATTGTACTACTGTACTATGTATGACTGTGCAATGACAATAAAGAGTTATCTTATCTTGTGGTGGGATTGTGTTTTCATTTGACTGTTTTTGGATCAGTTCATTCAACATCACTTATTCAGCATCTCTGGTGTTAGTTAAGCCTTTGCCCACCTGCTCCATGTCGACTCTGAGTGCATGAAGTAAAGTGGTGAGGCTGTGACGCAGCTTCATCGCCTCTCTGAGCTCTGCTTCTCTTCGCTCCAGCATCAGACGCAGTGCTGCCTCTTCTCGTCTACGAGTTGGAGAGAGCAAGTCAAGATTAGGAAGAGCAATTTGATGAGAGTCCAAGATCAGAAAATGCATGAAAATAACCAGCTAACGTACTTCGCAGTAGATCTGAATGATTTAATTGGCTGTTCTTTTTTGCCCCGGCTTCCAGGTGGAAAGTTTAGCACCTCTATGGCTGGATAGAAAAATATAACGGGTTGAAAGTTACAGGATGTGAGAAATATTTAAGAGGTAAGCAAACTGCTGGGGTTAATCTCACCTGGTCCTTTCTCTCCATGTCTGTCAGTCATCTGTGACAGTCGCTCCTTCAGTCTGTTGGTCTGCAGTTCTCGCCGTCGCAGCTCCGCTTCCTGCTGGTTACATTGGCGCTGCAGATGGCCGCACTGACAAGTGGAAAGATATAGTTTAGGAATTGGAAATGAATATGAAGGCATTCATTTAGAAAACCCTCACATGCTTTTATCTTACTTTGACCCGCTCACATCTCAGCATGTCCTGAAGCCTGGCCACATGCTCATCCATCTCTTTTAGCTGCTCCTAGAGGGAAAGAGTTCACCTTGTCTCCTTAATCTGAAACACAAATCTGTGCTCTTAAATTTATTGTAACACACCCTCAGTGAGTCTCCTTGTTCCTCCCTATCAGCCCACCAGGAGGCGCTTTGGGGGTGCGCATTTAGAGGGTTGAGACTGGGATCCCTAAACAGATGAGAGTCTGCAAGAGAAACACAAAAGCAAGTAGGTGGAGATAAGGTGAAAATGAATACAAATATGTCTTTTTTTTTTTTTAAAACCCCCCAAAAAAACCTGTGGTCTGGTAGCTTAGATAATGTTCTTTCAAGTGAAAGAGGATGTCATTACCTGAGTACTCCTGTCTGTCGTCTTTTCTTTGGACAAACCTGGAAGCCATCTGGCTGCAGTATACGTATAATAGCAAAAGGTAGATGTTTTTACAATTCTAATTGATGTGCACAACATCTAGGAAACGCTGCTATATATAACTTTACAAAGGCTCTCACCTGAGCAGCAAAACCTCCTCAGGTGAGTCCAGCCTGTGTTCACAGGTGATGGCACTTTTGTTAATTATCACTGACAATGATGAATGAGGAGACTGCAGCTTTAGACCATTATTCAATCAAACTACTTATTATAAAAGAAATTCCACTACTACTTCTCAAATTGTTGCTGTGGAGATTGAACAGCACAAGATTCCTGGGGGTGCATGTGACCGACAACCTCCTCCAGTGTCAAAGCTCACCAGCACCTGCACTTCCTACAGAGGCTAAAAAAGACTCATCCCAACCCATCGGGCTTCACCACTTTCTACAGAGTCACCGCAGAGAGTGTTGCATTCGTCTGCAACATGAGAGTAGCAGTGTCTCGGAAAGAACGGCACTGACAAGATTATTGGGGTCTCACTGCCACCATCTGGGGATCCGGCAAAGGAACGCTGCCCTTCATGGGCAAAAAGGATCGTGACGGTCATCACTCACCCGGTCACTGGCCGTTTTCCCTCCTGCCTTCAGGCAAAAGGTATCGCAGTATAATGTGAATTTACCCAACTGCCATCAGACTGGTAAATTCATAATGTACATCATAAATGGATGTAGTACAATAACCTAAGCACGACTTAGCTTTTTCAGGTTTCTTATATAAATGTAATGTTTTTTGACAGCTGCACTAGAGCATTTTTACATGGTCCCCTTTTTGTTTTTCTGTGTTCATAATTTCGTTCAGCAATGCATCTGTAACGTATCGACTGAATGCCAATAAAGAAATCCAGATGGGTTTTTTTTCCCGTTTAATGTCAAATTAAAAGCAGTACCTCGAACAAGAGCAGCAGTGATAATTTGAGAAGTCTTTGCAGTGTCACACTGCTGTAAGTCACAGTGTTCGTCATCTGTCCCGTGACTTTGAGCTTGGTGCTGTATTTTGTTTTCAAATGCATGAATAGAACAAATGCAGCACATTATCAACATTTATTTTATTGTTTGTTTGTTTGTTTTTTATGAAGACACTGCCGTTATCAGTATATTTTTCTTGATTTATAGAGGTGACACATGCTGGTGAGATCCTGGAGATTTATGACATGTGGGCAGACACTTACTAGTGCACAAAAGTTTGTGTTAACGTAGAAACATGCCACTTGCATACAAGACAGATGGTCACTGGAACTGAGTCAGTGCATGCCTACCCTAAATATTCATTTAAAAATCATAAATGATTTCATATTCAGCTGTTCAGATGGCTTTAATATCAGATTAAAAAAGTGAAACCACGTTTCAAAATGACATCAAACTTTTGAGCATCACACTTGATGCAGTTCTCTGTTCCTCAGATGCACTTTACACAATATATGATCTGGAAAATGTTGATGCTTGCATATCCTTCAGTCTTTTCACTTTGACTATAAAACACCTGAGACTGAACCTTCTGACCTGCTAATGTGCGAGTCGTAAAATAAGTCAAAAAAGTGACACTTCATAATAATCATTTTCTTATGCTATCTGTGCAAAGGATTAACATTTCCTTAAAAAAAAACAAAAAAACATAGCATACAGATTTTCAGTGTTCAAAAAAAAAAAAAAAAATTTAATTTAGTTTCTTTTGAAGGCTTCCCACAAAAGCAACGTTTATAAAGATACAGACTAACAGCAGTGAAGGTTTTGGTTGATAGTAAAATGATTCCAGTGTGGAAAACAACTATTGCAACAAGTCATTGCAGTAGATTCATTAAATACAAACATTATCAGAAATATGTTTCTAATGTGATATACATTCAATTTCTGCCACTATCCAAATTGTGTAAGGCCATAATGTGTTTTTAAATTAAAGACAGGTACAGATACAGGCAGGTAAAAGCACGTCTAATGGGCTCTTACATACATACAGAAAACAGCGGGACAAAATGTTAATGAACAATCACATGCCCTAAAGCGAGAGGTTAAAAGTGTCGTAAATCAGATTATTAGAAACACCTTTTACATAATCACAAATACATGAGCAGTTTCTTTTGGCCACATATAGAGTTAGTCCTGTGTCTGTAGTGTTAATGTCTGTGCTTTGTAATGACACACTTGGCGTTGATAACAACACGTTCCTATTGCTGAGCAGCACCTGCTTTAAATTAATGATTGATTGTACTTCCACGTGTTACGCAGAATACAAGAGGAAGTTACACTTGCACTGGCCGTTAAACATGGGCTGAATTTCACTGACTGGAAAGAGACACTGTTCAGTCAGTAAATGGAGAGTGGACATGTTAAGTACTAGGTAAACCCAGAGCGGCTTAATCATTAGTCAAGTTAGTGTGAGGAACAACTTTTTTTTTTTTTTAAAACATGTAGAGTTTAGACCTGCTTTTATGTAACAGATTGGAGTTATGAAGCCATTAGTTTGGCAAACAAGTGGAATAACTGCCCCCCATAATCCCTCCTCCCCTCTCCCAAAACCCCCGACCCCTGTGTGCATCATCCCAAGAGGTGCTGCAGGTAGATCTACAGCGGCAACAACTAGAAGTGAAGAAAGCCTTCAAAGAACAGATCCAGAAATCCTCCGCGTCTCCTTCCGCTACACACAAAAAAAAACAGAAACATGGAAAAAAAAGAGTTAAGCTGCAGGCCAAAATGACAAAAATCAGTAAATCAATAAAACACATCTGATGACATCTAATGATTTACATTCATGCTAAAACTCTGAGTTTGTGTTATGAAGGTGGTTCACTCGGTACCAAGGTACATCACCATGGTATCTTATGCTGCAGAATAAACCTGCTCCAGATGAGTGCATGTTTGAAATTTGAGATAAAAAAGGTATGAAATCACTGCCTACGGACCAACCAGTTCTACAGAGAACAGCTTCAGCATTCCTAGAATATCACTCAGACCTCCGTGTGTAGACAGTAGGAGGACCAAAAGTTGTTGTTTTTTTTAATCATCATCTAAAGTCTTTTGTCTTTCTCTAATGAGCATCAATAATAAATCCATACATACAATAAATATTCTTAGAACCATCTTTATTTCTTTTTTTCCCCCTTGTTGGCTGCAAACAATTTGAAAAACATTTCATTGTTCTAAAAGCCTTAATGCTCGCTCCTAAACCAGAGCACTGGTTTGTATGTTTTATTCTTTACTCTGGCTGCAGCTGAAAGGATGAACTAAAACAACAACTATTATAATCTGTAAGATTCTCTTACCAAGTCTTAATACCACATTATGTGTAATGTTATATTGTTGCTTTATTTACACAGTCATCTTTTGTTTTATTGCCAACTTTCCTTTTTGACTTCAAATAGGCCAATCTTTATTAACAAAGTAGGTCTATTCTGGTCTTACTTACAAAAGTGCTTAAACAAATTACTAAACAAGTGGACACGCACTCAGCTGCTCTCAGTTTGTATTATGTGTGTAACCTTCATATTTTTCTAATATCACAGTTTTATCCTTGCAAAATCAGCCACTCTGCTGCTAAACAGACTTATTTGTGTTTGTTATCTTTTGTGTCAACACGCTCCATGTGACCTCTCAGCCTGACTGATGATGTTAGGGTAAATGAAGCCAGATAACAGAAAGATCACAGAGGAGAGCAATGACAACACCACTGTTGGTTTTTCTCGGAAACATTAAGGTCAGGAAAATTCCTAATTGTTTATATAGTCAACTCACATTCAGCTGTCAAACACATGCATATCTGACCAGGCCAGACAGCAATAGGGTTTTTGCTGTTTAGTGGAATACGTTTTAGCCCAAGCCAAAAGAAAAACACGAGTACTTGGATATAATATTTTGTTCTTACCAGTGTTTTGCTTAAAGCACATTTTTGTTTTTCAAAATGTTAGAAATAACACAAAAACACAAGTTTTTGTCAATTGCTTCCTTTTGTGTAACACAAAAGCACACACACTGTTGTAACACACAATAAAGCAAGCTTTAAGAAACAAATGAAGCAACACTTCAAGTACTGCATGCTATGTTGATCTCTTATCTGTTTTTTCTACTTTTTAATTTTAATTATTTTTAATAAAATATTCAAATATTATTTACTTATTCTTACTTAAAATATTATTTGACTATTGTACCTTTTACTTTTATTTTCTCCTTTTTCGACATTTTTAAAAGCAGATTTTATTTGTCTTTTATTAGTTTTATTATGTCTATGTGATTCTCTTATTTTGTAATTATGGGTTTGGTTTTTTTGTATTTTGTGTTTTCAGTTTTGTCACTGCTGGTTCTGCACATTTTTGAAGACTACATAGTCCATTTGCCTCCATTGAAAAGCACTTAACTTTGGTTTTAAATTTCATACTAAAATTAGTGACTTAATTAATTCACATATTTAACAGGGAACTACTCTACCTATGTTTTAAAGTTTTTAGGTTTAAAGTTAGAATTAGGTTTAGGTTTAAGAAGCTTGGAAGTGCAATAATATTACTGAATGCTTAATCATGCTTTGTGTAGATACCAAAAATAATTAAAAATAATGACAGTGTAACAGCATTGAGTGTGGGAGTAATGTTCTGGGTGGTTTGTACTGTAGCCTTACTGAAACAGGTAAATAAAATAGGGGCATCATTACAAGTATTATCAACACTTGGCCTTTTCCTGTGGTGACAAGTAAAAGTATTTCATGTGCTCTTAGTAGCACATGCAGCTTGGCAACCTGATGTAATTTCCTGGAAAACTCCCAACCTTAACAGACAAGTGAAAACTCCAGTATAGCTGTACTGGGTTTATATTCTTAGTGCTGGAGAAACTGTGGGAAAAGCAATGCCGACATTGTCATTTGTGTAAAACATAAATAAGTTTGAGAAAATATGGTGGCAAATGATAACATTTCAGTAAAACAATGGTTCTATGGATGTTTTTTGGATGTTTGTAATTAAAATAAATGGGTCAGCACAATGGTGCAGCAGCTGGCGCCATCAATTCACAGCGAAAATATTTGGGGTTTTAATCCGTTGACCTGCTGGGGCTCTCCTGTATAGAGTCTACATGTTCTCTCTGTGCCTGCATTGGCTGGCTCCAGGCATGAACATCTTTGCATTAGTGCTGTGATAAACTGGTGACCTGTCCACAGCTACAATAGGCCCCACTCATGACCCTAAACAGGATAAATTTGTTAAGAAGACTGATGGATAGTATACACTTAAATGGATGTACTCACGTGTCGATAAAGAAATAAAACTGAACTTAATGTGTTTTTTTGTCCCATTTTTATTCTCTTTCCATTTGCTTCTGTAGGGTCAGATAATGTGTAAATATACTGTTAATTTCCACTGTTATGCTGATGACACACAACTATATGCAAATACTATAATCTTTTGAAGGGCGAGGACGAGTAAAAAAAAGCCGCCCCGGCCTGTTCATAGTCTGTTTATATTCTAGCCTATTTGCCCCAAAGGCTGGGTGGAGCAACCCTAGTGTTTGTAGTAGTGCTCAACAGCATGATTTGAGTTCCCTTCCCAGACGCCTTAACACCCACTCACATCCTGGGCCATCTGATCTCAGGAATTCGCATGATAAGGTGGGGCCAGGTTTCACAATGAACTCACCCGAAACTCTGGCTGATTGGGACCCACACCCAGTTTCACACCTTGGCTCAGGCGATTAGAGGATCATCAGGGGGTCCTTTTGTCCCTCTCTGTGGGGGATACTCCCACTAGGTTTATATCTGGGACTCTCCACCATTTGACCTTAGAACTGAAGAAGCTTCTCGGATGAGAGGTGAAACGTCTTCAAGCAACTTAAAGAAGTCCAGACGCTTTTCTTTGCAAGCTCCTTTGACTACGATGACCTGGATGACTGAGAACCTTCACAGTCAACAGCATGATCAATTCACTTTTACCAACAATAGAAAAATTTGGACTGTGAAGCATATTTAGGGGCACGTGCGTATAATACGACCAGCCCAACTAGCCTCTTTTATCTCAACTAAAAGCCTGAAAACAATTACAATTGTAATTACAATCATAATTACAATGAAAACCCTCACAGCCTTAATCAACCCGCCTGATCTCCAGCCTTTCTTTTATTTAGAATAAATTAAAACCAGTCCAAATACATGCACACCATCAGGATGACTGACTACTTGCAGAAATCCCATACAGGCACAGGATAAACAGTGAGATGCCACTGTTTACTGTGGCATCTTTAAATTCATCAGATTTCTTGTAAACTTTGCTGCAGGCTGAAGGCAGCTAACCTCAGTAACTCCTAGCATGAAAAGCTAGAGTCCTTCATGTTTGTAATTAAAGCTTTAATTAAGTTAGTTTAAGCTTTAGTTAATATTTTTGTGTGTGTATGTAAACTAAAACTGTAAAATTAAAGCTGTTTTTGATAACATGGAAAAGAACAAACAGGGCTGTGGGAGGGAAAAAAAAAAAAAAAGGTTTTCAATCACGTGCCCAAAGTTGCGACATTGGATGCCGCTAAGACTGGTCTCTATGACGTTAGATGTTTGATGTCACAAAACTTTGGTTCAGTGATTCCAAATCTGAGGTCCTTTTGTTCATTTCCACAAACCTGACCTGTAGCTTGGAAAACAATCATGGAAACCGGTTCTCCTACATTGAGGACTCTGCTACCAATCTGGATGTGATGTTTGACTCAGAGCTTTGTTTAGACAGTCATGCCTTCTCCAACTAAGAGATATTACCAAAGTTAAAACTGTTTTAATCCCAAGCAGACCCTGAAAGTCATCCATACTTTCAACTCATCACATTTGGGCTTGTAAGTCACTCTGTGTGAGTCTCAGCCAAAAATCTCCAAATTCAAAGAGACAGAGTCACATCGCTCCCATCCACGTGAGACCAAACTCACTGTCTGTAATTGTAGATTTGATTTTATATTTTCCCCAGTTACCTTTATAGTGTCTGTGGGCTAAATTAAGTTCACTGACCGGAAAGGTGCTCTAGCCTGTGAGCTTCAGGTCAAGCAGCGTAAAACAAACTTTGCATGAAGGCGACACACAGAAACACATTTATGCATTTTTGGAGTCACCAACTGAATCCATGCAAATTCCGGTGGCAATGTAATGCATGCAATTTGCGCTGCTGTGACTTTACCACACAGCTTCCTTGTGATGTTGTTGTAAAGGCTCTGAACCTTCCTCCAAAACAGATGTGTTAGCAAGATAGCTCGACATGTATAAAATGCATTCCTTGAGCAGAGGAGCGATGCACCGCTTGACAATTTTAAACTACAACTAATTTTATTTACTTTTTTTTTTTAATTTTAATTTTTTTTAATCAAATATCAGGAATGTACTTTAAGGTAACACTACATTATTTGATACCATCTACTTCAACTGTGTGTGACCCATATATGCATTAACCCCCTAAAAATGTCCATTATAAATGCCCCCCAAAATGCAGGGTTTTAACTGGGTCATAATGGATATTTTTCAGAATCAGAATTTGATTCTGATTCTGAAAAATATCCATTATGACCCAGTTAAAACCCTGCATTTTTTTTCCGCCCTAGTTTAATTAAATATACAGTTTTATACCCCCACCAAATGAAACCTCCATGAAGGAGCAAGCAAGCCTACCTCAGAACAGGGAGCAGGACTTGGGGGGTCTGAAGGGATTATCACTGGAGGGGACGCCCATCAGGAGAGGATCCTTGGAGGCGTTTTGCATACAGAAGTTTTTCAGATCTGCGGCAGCCTGGGACACCTGCAGAGCCAGACACACGAGTGAGTGTGTGTGTGTGTTGGGTGGGGGATCATGAAAACAAAAACAGAGTATTTGTGATTCCTGCTACAACCCTTTGTACCTCCCACTCTCTCATTTACATGACTAACTGGCTCATTTTTTTGCATAACATTTGCAAGGAACAGTTCCATACACGAACGGGTGTGTCTGCTGTGTATCTTTGACAGATTATGCTCACAGTCTCCTTAAGATAATCAACCCAGGGAGGTTTAACTTTTAGAAATTCCATAAACGGGTCACTTCTCCTGACACTTTATAGCGACTTTCTAAAACAAACTAATAAGCAGAAGAAACTTGTTCGCTTGTAGCTGCGATTTAAACTACCAGAAAGCAATCTGTGAGTCTTAAGTGTAACTTAGTGTGGACAACTTTGTTGAATCTACGGACACAGCGTCACTTCTACGGTCGGTCTCCGCCATTCAGCAGCAAGAACAGTTCAATCTTCCGTGTTTGTGTGTGAGTGTAGCAGGGGTTCGTTCGTACCTTGATCCTCCGGATACTGGCCTCGAACCGGAGCTGCTTCACGGCTCTCTGGGCGATAACTAAGTTGTTGTTGGCATTGTTGTTAGACATGGCGACGGCTGTCGGTAAAGACACGTTGAAGGCTGTTTCTTATAAACTGCCACCACCGAGCGAGAGGAAATTTACCCCTAACGGCTCCAAACTAAACCCGAGAGGGGAAACATCGTCCACTGGTCAGTGCCCCGCCCCCGCTGCGCCAATGAGGTACTGGATTGGACTCTAGACCCGTCAATCAAAAAGTAAACTCGGAGACACGCCCCTGAAAACATTAACCATTATTATTAGTTTCCTAGAGAGCAGATCTCGAGGGTATCCTGTGACCTTCAGCCACGACATTTATCACATCACTTAACGTGCACCAGTGTGATGGCCATATCTACAATAAAATACGTGAAAATAAAATAAGTGAGGGTAAATGACTCACTGAACACAAATCTAGTGTTTTGTTGGAGACATCCAGTGTAGCAACAGCAGGGCGTAATTCAGGGATTTTTATTTTTGTGCCTACACAATAGCATGAAAGATGGACCTAACTTCCAGATCTGAAAAGCCAAGCCAAGGTGAAAGTGTGCTAATCTTTGCCTTTTTTTTTTTTTTTTTTACCACCAGGGGGCGACTCATGTGGTTTCAGAAAGACTTGTATAGACGAACATGGAAAAATGGTCCAGGGCTCACTTAATCTGTGACCTCAGTAAACACTTTCCCAATGAGTTTATGAGCTTAATTGATACTTTCCAGTCATACTGAACGTAAAATTAAGTCTGTTTGAATTGCAAATGATGGTCACTCAAAAAGTCTGACAGGATTATACAAGATCTGCTCCCTGGGTGTGTAGTTTCACAGTACTCATCCACACATCGCTCATCATATCCACTTTCAAATCACTAAGTTGGAAGTGGCAAAAATGCTCACCTCGAGTGTTTGCAATAGGACCATACTATAGGATGGTCCTGTTGTGTAGGATAGGATAGAATAGGATCATACTAACAACTGGGTGACATCAAACTGGCTAGTAAGACTAGTTCAGCACTGTTAAAACAGTAAGCACAGTTCTAGTGTTAGTACTGTATCGGTATGAAGGTGATATCTCATGAACATTGTCACTGCATGAAAACTTGGTCTAGCTATTATCTGATAACTGTTTTGCATTGTAATCGAGGGCTAAAAATTGAGCCAACACGGAAATACCAAAAATTGTAGTTCCTGGAGTAACTTCAGGATGGCTTGAAAAACAAATCAGTCCCCACAGACTTCCACGGTAAAAACGGCCAAACAAAAAGTATGTTTAGAGCCCTGTGTAAAAATGGTGTTGGGCTATATTTTGGGCTTCATAATGAATGTGTAGTGGGTGAGTCTTTTATAACTTATCTTCTCTGGATTTTGCTAAGATTTGCTTTGACTTCAAAATTAACTGGAAAAACCAACTTAACTTTAATTATGCAAGAGGATCCTTGCCTACAGGCTGTCAATCACTGCCTGTAGTTTAGAACCCATTGACATCACCAAATGCTGTGGCTCCTCCTCTGAGATGCTCTAACAGGCTTTTATTGAGCCCGTCTTCAGTTGTTACTTGTTTGTGGGTCTTTCTGCCTTCAGGCTTTCTTCGGTAAATGTAAACCATGGTCTACTAGGTTTCAGATCAGGTGACTGACGTGTCTATTGAAGAATATCCTATTTCGTTGCCTTGAGAAATTCTTGCAGTATTTTGCTTAATCTGAGCAGAAAGTACAGTGGTGTACACGTCACCAGGAGTCACATCATCACTAAACCCTAGTAACTTGTTTCTATTCTTAACCATACATGCTAAGGCCATGACATTACCTGGTGATGTGGTATACTCTGGATCATACTCCTTCTTTATTTGACTACTCGTGAACTCTTTGTTATCTTGCTCATAGGTATATATGTTTTTAAGTCAAGATGTTAATGAGGTACTTTTGTAAAAACCTCTTGAATTCAAGCTGGAATCTGCACTTCACTCACATCTGGAAAATTCACTGTTGTAGTGTACAGAGGATCACTGAAACAGTCGTTGACCAAAACCTTACGGACCTGAATTTCATCATGTAGTACAAATGACAGCCTCATGGTGACGCCAGAGGAAAAGTTATCAGTTAACCAAAGTCATTCAAATCCTCCATTGAGACACATACTACATTTAATGACAGATTATCAAGCAGTTGTTTTTCATCATATTTTTCACCTTTTATGCTGTGAAACGTTATAACTGGTTTGGTTATTAGACCCAGAGAGGAGCCCAGTGTTTTTTGAAACAGATGGTCTTAGTCCCAGTAATAAAGAAAAATAGTTGTGAACATAGTAATAATAATAGTTCAATAATTCAAACAATTTTTTATACAAATAAGAAAACAAAAACAAATACAAAAGAAAGTACATGCATCTTGATTTTTATTATTGATTAAATTGTACAATATCACAGCATTAATATTTATTATTTAAATAGTAATATTTAATGAATTTGAAAAAAGGATTTAAAAAAATGAATATGCCCTCATAGAATGTCCTTGCGATATACTTGGATATTATGAGTTCACGCAGGTGACTTATTCCCTAATAGAAAAAGAAGAAATGGTGGTTATTGATTTGAGATCGATCATTAAACATTAGTATTGAATCTAAATTTGTATTCATACTCACAAGTGATCGGTCCAATGGTGATGGGATTCATAAAAGCTGAGTTGGAAACAGAGCGATGTGCCCTACTTGTGCACGACTACAAAGGGCAAAAGAATGAGAAAAGAGATATAGGATTTAAACCAGAGAAACCATTTTGGATTATGGAGTACTGCAAAAGTGAAATGTGGAACTCACTGGTACACAGTTGTAGTTCCTCTGGTTACACAGGCTGAGGCTGCAGTGAAGATATATGTCTCTGTATTGACCCTGGAGCAGGAAGAGCAGAGCAGAGAAACGAGCTCGGAGGGACGAGCCGCTCTCAACTATTGACACCTTTAGGCGGTCAGTGGGACACCTGTGAGAGAGGAGGGAGGAGATCAGCAGGGTCCACACATTTCACTGTATCTCACAAAGCATTGGTGAGGTTGGAGAGATGCACATACTTGTTCTGGATGAGAGGATATTGTGTGGGATCATCAGGATTTGGTGAATGAGTGGCGTAGCAGTCCTCCAGAACAGCTGCCAAAACTGGGTCTGTGTCCTCCACAGAGACGCCCACGTACAGAGGTGAACCCACTGGGAGGAAGACTGTACCTGGTGGATAAGACTCAGTGTAGTCGGAGTTGAGGAATAGAGACATGAAGGCTCGAGCTTTTGGACTTGAGCCTGAAATGCCTCCAGACAACCTGAAAAAAAGGAAAATTATATTACAGTATAATCTCTCAGACACTACTTGCTGCTATTCTGTCTTTTTCCTGGTTTGTGTAGGAGGAGGGCTTTGGTTTTGTTTGCTTTGTTTTCACTTTATGTCTTTATGGCCACTGTGCTCTGGAGTGGACATCTCTAAATCGGAAGTCTGATGGTTCGATCCCCAGCTCCTCCAGACCATATGCTGGAAATGTCTTTGGAGAGGGTTATTTTATTATTTATTATTAATTAATTAATTTAATTAATTAATTTAATTAATTAATAATAAAAATTAATTTATTATTAATTTTATTCCAGTAAATATGTACTTGTTGTGTTAATTGACATATCTCCCTTCTCTGACTGGAAAGCAAGTTTTGCTTATTTATTGTTTTGTTTGCTTGTTGAGAATTATGAACCCTGAAAAGTTCTAGATATTTATGTTTTTCTGTAATGAAAACAATATTTTTGTATTTTTTTCTGTAATGAAATTTTGTAATTCAAGTCAGCAGTAATGGCCCCTTGTTATCTCAGTCAGAAGTCATTAAAATAAATATTGAATTGCTGAGTTATTTTGCCAAAACAATGTCCGACTTTGTAGTTTTCTCTGGTCCCCTCCCCAATCGGACCAGGAGTGACATGTTTAGCCACATGTTCTCCTTAAATTGCTGGCTGTCTGAATGGTGTCCAAAAATCGATGTGGGTTTATAAATAAAGTTTTGGGAGGAAACCTGGTCTTGTTAGGAGAGACGGCATCCATCCCACTTTGGATGGAGCAGCTCTCATTTCTAGAAATCTGGCCAAATTTGTTAAACACCCCAAAATGTGATGGTTTGTATCATATCTTCTCTAATAGACTCCAATTTTTTCATGTAAATGAAGAGTCTTCTTCACACACTGAGGTTAATTATTGAGTTCCACAGGGTTCAGTGCTCAGTTCAGACAGTATTATCGGAAGGCATATCATACATTTCCACTGCTGTGCAGATGACACAAAACTTTATCTGTCCATGAAGCCAGATAACACACACCAATTAGTTTAACTGCAGGAATGTCTTAAAGACATAAATCCTGGATGACCTCTAAATTTCTGCTTCTTAAGTCAGATAAAACTGAGGTTATTGTACTCTCCCTTGAAAATCTTAGAAATATGGTATCTAACCAGATTGTTATTGTGGATGGCATTACCTTACCCTCCAATAACACTGTGAGGAACTTTGGAGTAATTTTTGACCAGGATATGTCCTTCAATGCACATATTAAAAAAATACATAGGACTGCTTTCCTCCATTTCAAAATCCTGCTCCTCACATACAAGGTCTT
>NW_024582431.1:539683-549307 GCF_018398535.1 Haplochromis burtoni
CACTGACTTGATGCACTATGTTTGTACACAGAACCGATTGCGTATGAGGTCTACATAAAAGAGTTGATCTGAAGACAAAATGGAAGAGCATGTGCTACAGCTGACACAATTATGAGATAATCTTGTCAGGTAAATATCACTCTGCAATGATCAGAACCTACTCGGCTTAAAGATAATCACTATTTGTTCCAAATTATGACAGCAGTGTGTTTTGTTGGGCTAGTTAAACGACAGAAAAAAACAAGTCTTTACCTCCAGGAGATTCCCACAGGCACCTTCCCGAGCCTCCACTTCATACCAAATAATATCATCATGGACTCTGACCCAGGAACAGTTGCTGGAAGCCAGGTTGCCCGAGAATGAGTTCAAACCGGAGGATGACATGTTGCCCATATGCAGACCTACTTGGATTTTACCATGGCCACAAATTAATTGTGAAGGCTGGAGTGGAGGCTGCCGGACTAAAGAAAAAGACATGAGGTCACTAATAAAAAATAAAAGTAGATGAAACAGAAAATACCAAATGAAGCCAAGATGAGTACCTGCACAAACCATCATCATAGTATAACATTGTAAGTGTATTATTTCAACAATATTTGAGAACTTTAACTTACTTTCACATATAGCATTGGCATCATGACGGTGAAGACAATCGTGGATTCCAAGTCCGTTGTGTCTGCAGTCAGTTAATGATGATTCATTTCCAAAACAACCTACATCATCCAACCAGATGAGTCCCCTGCCCTCTCCATAATATGCGTGTGGTGGTGATCCGAGGACCCTGCCACAGCCCAGCTGTCTGCACACCACTTTGGCATCATTCAGGTCCCAGGAATCATGACACACTGTGCCCCAATGTCCATCAATGAAGACCTCCACTCTGCCAGAGCAGCGGTTCTCACCGTTGACCAGCCTCACTGATACAGCGGCTAATGGAAAACCAAGAGAAGGAACACTGTCTATGGGAGGTACTTCAGAAAGGTGAAAGGTGGACTTATTAGAACAATATGAAAACAACATAATCAGCTTCGTCCTCTGTCTTGCAATGGTTGACAGGTGACAACTTTTTATTTAGAAGTTATTTATAATTTGTTGCTAATTAAATAGTTCTTGGGGCAGTGTCTGTGGATTCATGGAAATATTGTCATAGTAAGTTTATCTTTAATGTAAAATGTTCTCTTAATTCATGACTATAAGAAAAAATCGCTGTGTGGATAAAGTATGTAACTACAAGTCATCTTAGTTAAATCTTATCTCAAAGGCAGGCAGTGACAAAGTTGGATTTCATATATTTCATATATTTACCTTCACAGACGACACCAGCATCCTCAGAGTGACCACAGTCATGAGATCCAAACCCTCCATGGCGGCACTCAGAGATCTTTGATTCGGTGCCTATGCATGTGACATCGTCCAACCAGATGGGTCCGTTGCCCTGTCCAAATTGTGCATTTGTTGGTGCTGAGATGACCCTGCCACAGCCCAGCTGTTTACACACCACATGAGCATCCACCAGGCCCCAGTTATCGTCACACACCGTCCCCCACTGTCCACTGTGGAAGATCTCCACCCTGCCAGAACAGGAGCTGTTTCCATTAACCAGGCGGACCTCACCCTCGACTCCTGTGCTGTTGATTCCTGGTTGGACTGAAAGAAAAGTGTCTGTGAACTCAAAAGACAAACTTGGTCTGCACTTCCATCAGCATTAATGAGTATAAGCTCTCGTTAGTACATCTCAATATTATTGTTTTCTTACTGGGAATCAAACTCAATTCAGGCTCTGAGCACAGACTCATCTTTTACTTTGCATTTGACTGCATGTGCTGCACAACAACTTTATATTTAAAAGTTGAATTAAAAACAACAAATGAGAATATTTTTCTCATCAGTTAGATGTCAGCAGTAAGAAGGGGAGCATTCCTGAAATATGCATAAAATTTACCTTCACAGATGATGCTGGCATCGTCATAATGACGACAGTTGTGGACTCCAAGCCCGTTGTGTCTGCAGTCAGTTATTGATGATTCATTTCCAAAACATGCTACATCATCCAACCAGATGGGTCCGCTGCCCTGTCCAAAAGCTGCATTTTGTAGCGCTGAATAAGCGCTTCCACAGCCCAGCTGTCTGCACACCACATTGGCATCATTCAGGTCCCAGGAATCATCACACACTGTGCCCCACTGTCCATCATTGAAGACCTCCACTCTGCCAGAGCAGTGGTTCTCACCATTGATCAGCCTCACTGTTGAAGCAGCTAATAGAAAACCAAAAGAAGGAACACTGTAAATTTTATTGGAGTATTTTTCAATAGTAGTATCTGTACTTCTACTTAAGTACAGAATTTCTGTACTCATGCTACCTCTGGTGGTGCTGTAAAAGATGACACCACTACAACATGTCAGTTCATGACATTTCTTGCTTCTTAGATATTCCAGGATCACCTGTAAGTGATATTATTGCAAAGTGGAAACTCTTAGGAACCACAGCAGCTCAGTCACAAAGAATCATTCTATGTAAAGTTACAGAGCAGTGTCTCTGTGAGGCACATAGTATGTTAAAATGTCCAACACTCAGCTGACTCAATAACTGCAGTGCTCCAGACCTCCTCTGGCATTAACAGCTGTGCAAAAACTGTGCAACAGGAGCTTCTTGGCATGGGTTTCTATGGCTGAGCAGCTCCTGTAGATCTGGGCACCTGCCCAGTATTTTTGCCTGTATAGTGGGGGTTACTAGTTATGGGGTTCTTCCCCTTTCTTACTCATTTGCTTCTCCTTTGTTGAATGTTTTCAACAAAGGTTTAAGGTAATGCATGGACAAATAACCAATAAAAACTGAATTTTATTCAAAAACATAAAAACTGACCTTAATGCTAGACAAATTTTTAATTGTAAAGACATTATTAAAGACATCTGAACTATGTTTCTAAGAAATCATAACTTAAAGACAAAAGATTTAATTACTGTGGATAAAGTACTTAATGTGGATTGACAATTTTTCTACAGTTACGCAACTATAAATCCTCTCAGCACTGTTTTATCTCAAAGGCAGGCAGTAACAAAGTTGGATTTCACTCTTTATAGCTCCACATGTTCATATTTACCTTCACAGACGACACCAGCATCCTCAGAGTGGCCACAGTTATGAGATCCAAACCCTCTGTGTTGACACTCAGAGAGCTTTGATTCGTTGCCTGAGCATGTGACTTCATCCAACCAGATGGGTCCGCTGCCCTGTCCAAATTGTGCGTTTGTTAGTGCTGAGAAGACCCTGCCACAGCCCAGCTGTCTACACACCACCTGAGCATCCACCAGGCCCCAGGCATCATCACACACCGTCCCCCACTGTCCACTGTGGAAGATCTCCACCCTGCCAGAGCAGGAGCTGTTTCCATTAACCAGGCGGACCTCCCCCTCAACTGCTGTGCTGTTGCCCACTGGTGTTGTGGTAGTGATGTTAGCAGGCACATGTGTGGTGGTGAAGTTCTGCGGCCTTGGTGTTGTTGGAAAAACAGTGCTGTTGATTCCTGGTTGGACTGAAAGAAAAATGTCAACTCAAAAGACAAACTTGGTCTGCATTTCTATCAACATTAATGAGGATAAGCTCTTGTTTATACATCTCAACATTATTGTTTTCTTACTGGGAATCAAACTCAAGTCATGCTCTGAACACATACATGCTACTTACTTTGCATTTGACTCCATGTGCTGCACAGCAACTTTATATTTAAATGGTGAATTAAAACAACAAATGAGAATAGTTTTCTCATCGGTTAGATGTCAGCAGTAAGAAATGGAGGGTACCTGAAATATGCATAAAATTTACCATCACAGATGATGCTGGCATCTTCATTATGACCACAGTCGTGGACTCCAAGTCCGTTGTGTCTGCAGTCAGTTATTGATGGTTCATTTCCAAAACATGCTACACTGTCCAACCAGATGGGTCCGCTGCCCTGTCCAAAAGCTGCATTTTGTAGTGCTGAACGAGCGCTTCCACAGCCCAGCTGTCTGCACACCACTTTAGCATCATTCAGGTCCCACAAATCATCACACACTGTGCCCCACTGTCCATCATTGAAGACCTCCACTCTGCCAGAGCAGCGGTTCTCACCATTGACCAGCCTCACTGATGAAGCAGCTAATAGAAAACCAAAAGAAGGAACACGGTCGAATTTTACTGGAATATTTTTCAATAGTAGTATCTGTACTTCTACTTAAGTACAGATTTTCTGTACTCTTGCTACCTCTGGTGGTGCTGTAAAAGATGACACCACTACAACATGTCAGTTCATGAAATTTCTTGCTTCTTAGATATTCCAGGATCACCTGTAAGCCTTACAGGCAGAGATGGGCAGATCTGATTACTTTTTTCAAGTAACGAGTAAAGTAAGGGATTACTATTGCAAAAACGGTAATTAGATTACCGTTACTTTCCCGTAGGAACGCTGCGTTACTGCGTTACTAAAACCGTGATTTTTTTGCGAGAATGTCTCATGACAGTGACGTAAGCGAGTGCGATGTTCGTGACAACAGCTGTGTGCAGATCAACAATGGATCATATATCGAGTGCGGGAGAGAGTATGAGCGTGCAGCGTTTAAAGCGTGGAAGTACTGACCTTACTTTGAGTTTGATTCCATAAAAAGTGACAAAAACATTAGTGTCCGTTGTGCGTGGGAAGAAAACTTCTTTTTAAGCGAAAAAAACCCTAAACAAGCTCCGAGTGCGCAACGAGGTAATGGGAAATTCACAGAGAAACTCGTGGATTCTTCCACTGACCGCTGCGGACACCTCACCAGGGCAAAACTCTCGCCTGCCCTACTCCTGCTTTACAGGTGAAAATAGAGCAACAGGACCGCTGAGTCTTTGACTTTATTTATTTTCTGCTGTGTTTTACTTGCATCTATTTGAAAGAGTGAGTGTAAACACAAAAAATATTTTATTTTATGTGCTGGAATGTGCAGAAAATAGGTTTAAATGTTAAACTAATTTCTTCAAGTCAGAGAATGTTGCATATAATTAATTTTTGCTTGATGCATAAAGTTAAAAGATTAAAACTAATAAAACAAGTTTTAAAAAGAGACTTTTCCATTTGATTACATTTTGTATGATGGATTATGCAGAAAAAGTAGAATTGGGCTGAAAGATCTATCGCTTTATCACCTATTCAGGTTGTAAATCGTGTTTTTAAAAAGTAACTAAGTAACTAAGTAATTAATTACTTTTGAAAATAAGTAATCAGTAAAGTAACGGGATTACTTTTTTGGGGAGGTAATCAGTAATTAGTTACTGATTACTTTTTTCAAGTAACTTGACCAACACTGCTTACAGGTGATCCTGGAATATCTAAGAAGCAAGAAATTTCATGAACTGACATGTTGTAGTGGTGTCATCTTTTACAGCACCACCAGAGGTAGCAAGAGTACAGAAAATCTGTACTTAAGTAGAAGTACAGATACTACTATTGAAAAATATTCCAGTAAAATTGACAGTGTTCCTTCTTTTGGTTTTCTATTAGCTGCTTCATCAGTGAGGCTGGTCAATGGTGAGAACCGCTGCTCTGGCAGAGTGGAGGTCTTCAATGATGGACAGTGGGGCACAGTGTGTGATGATTCTTGGGACCTGAATGATGCTAAAGTGGTGTGCAGACAGCTGGGCTGTGGAAGCGCTCGTTCAGCGCTACAAAATGCAGCTTTTGGACAGGGCAGCGGACCCATCTGGTTGGACGATGTAGCATGTTTTGGAAATGAACCATCAATAACTGACTGCAGACACAACGGGCTTGGAGTCCACAACTGTGGTCATAAGAAGATGCCAGCATCATCTGTGAAGGTAAATTCTATGCATTTTTCAGGTACCCTCCATTTCTTACTGCTGACACCTAACTGATGAGAAAACTATTCTCATTTGTTGCTTTAATTTACCATTTAAATATAACCTTGTTGTGCAGCACATGGAGTCAAATGCAAAGTGAACAAGGAGTTTGTGAGAAAACAATAATGTTGAGATATACTAATGAGAGCTTATCCTCATTAATTTAGACGGAAGTGCAAACTGAGTTTGTCCTTTGAGTTCAAAGACACTTTTCTTTCAGTCCAACCAGGAATCAACAGCACTGTTTTTCCAACAACACCAAGGCCGCAGAACTTCACCACCACACATGTGACCGCTAACATCTCTACCACAACACCAGTGGGCAACAGCACAGCAGTTGAGGGGGAGGTCCGCCTGGTTAATGGAAACAGCTCCTGCTCTGGCAGGGTGGAGATCTTCCACAGTGGACAGTGGGGGACGGTGTGTGACGATGCCTGGGGCCTGGTGGATGCTCAGGTGGTGTGTAGACAGCTGGGCTGTGGCAGGGTCTTCTCAGCACCAACAAACGCGCAATTTGGACAGGGCAGCGGACCCATCTGGTTGGATGAAGTCACATGCTCAGGCAACGAATCAAAGCTCTCTGAGTGTCAACACAGAGGGTTTGGATCTCATAACTGTGGCCACTCTGAGGATGCTGGTGTCGTCTGTGAAGGTAAATATGAACATGTGGAGCTATAAAGAGTGAAATCCAACTTTGTTACTGCCTGCCTTTGAGATAAAACAGTGCTGAGAGGATTTATAGTTGCGTAACTGTAGAAAAATTGTCAATCCACATTAAGTACTTTATCCACAGTAATTAAATCTTTTGTCTTTAAGTTATGATTTCTTAGAAACATAGTTCAGATGTCTTTAATAATGTCTTTACAATTAAAAATTTGTCTAGCATTAAGGTCAGTTTTTATGTTTTTGAATAAAATTCAGTTTTTATTGGTTATTTGTCCATGCATTACCTTAAACCTTTGTTGAAAACATTCAACAAAGGAGAAGCAAATGAGTAAGAAAGGGGAAGAACCCCATAACTAGTAACCCCCACTATACAGGCAAAAATACTGGGCAGGTGCCCAGATCTACAGGAGCTGCTCAGCCATAGAAACCCATGCCAAGAAGCTCCTGTTGCACAGTTTTTGCACAGCTGTTAATGCCAGAGGAGGTCTGGAGCACTGCAGTTATTGAGTCAGCTGAGTGTTGGACATTTTAACATACTATGTGCCTCACAGAGACACTGCTCTGTAACTTTACATAGAATGATTCTTTGTGACTGAGCTGCTGTGGTTCCTAAGAGTTTCCACTTTGCAATAATATCACTTACAGGTGATCCTGGAATATCTAAGAAGCAAGAAATGTCATGAACTGACATGTTGTAGTGGTGTCATCTTTTACAGCACCACCAGAGGTAGCATGAGTACAGAAATTCTGTACTTAAGTAGAAGTACAGATACTACTATTGAAAAATACTCCAATAAAATTTACAGTGTTCCTTCTTTTGGTTTTCTATTAGCTGCTTCAACAGTGAGGCTGATCAATGGTGAGAACCACTGCTCTGGCAGAGTGGAGGTCTTCAATGATGGACAGTGGGGCACAGTGTGTGATGATTCCTGGGACCTGAATGATGCCAATGTGGTGTGCAGACAGCTGGGCTGTGGAAGCGCTTATTCAGCGCTACAAAATGCAGCTTTTGGACAGGGCAGCGGACCCATCTGGTTGGATGATGTAGCATGTTTTGGAAATGAACCATCAATAACTGACTGCAGACACAACGGGCTTGGAGTCCACAACTGTGGTCATTATGACGATGCCAGCATCATCTGTGAAGGTAAATTTTATGCATATTTCAGGTACTCCCCTTCTTACTGCTGACACCTAACTGATGAGAAAAATATTCTCATTTGTTGTTTTTAATTCAACTTTTAAATATAAAGTTGTTGTGCAGCACATGCAGTCAAATGCAAAGTAAAAGATGAGTCTGTGCTCAGAGCCTGAATTGAGTTTGATTCCCAGTAAGAAAACAATAATATTGAGATGTACTAACGAGAGCTTATACTCATTAATGCTGATGGAAGTGCAGACCAAGTTTGTCTTTTGAGTTCACAGACACTTTTCTTTCAGTCCAACCAGGAATCAACAGCACAGGAGTCGAGGGTGAGGTCCGCCTGGTTAATGGAAACAGCTCCTGTTCTGGCAGGGTGGAGATCTTCCACAGTGGACAGTGGGGGACGGTGTGTGACGATCTGGGGCCTGGTGGATGCTCAGTGGTGTGTAAACAGCTGGGCTGTGGCAGGGTCATCTCAGCACCAACAAATGCACAATTTGGACAGGGCAACGGACCCATCTGGTTGGACGATGTCACATGCATAGGCACCGAATCAAAGATCTCTGAGTGCCGCCATGGAGGGTTTGGATCTCATGACTGTGGTCACTCTGAGGATGCTGGTGTCGTCTGTGAAGGTAAATATATGAAATATATGAAATCCAACTTTGTCACTGCCTGCCTTTGAGATAAGATTTAACTAAGATGACTTGTAGTTACATACTTTATCCACACAGCGATTTTTTCTTATAGTCATGAATTAAGAGAACATTTTACATTAAAGATAAACTTACTATGACAATATTTCCATGAATCCACAGACACTGCCCCAAGAACTATTTAATTAGCAACAAATTATAAATAACTTCTAAATAAAAAGTTGTCACCTGTCAACCATTGCAAGACAGAGGACGAAGCTGATTATGTTGTTTTCATATTGTTCTAATAAGTCCACCTTTCACCTTTCTGAAGTACCTCCCATAGACAGTGTTCCTTCTCTTGGTTTTCCATTAGCCGCTGTATCAGTGAGGCTGGTCAACGGTGAGAACCGCTGCTCTGGCAGAGTGGAGGTCTTCATTGATGGACATTGGGGCACAGTGTGTCATGATTCCTGGGACCTGAATGATGCCAAAGTGGTGTGCAGACAGCTGGGCTGTGGCAGGGTCCTCGGATCACCACCACACGCATATTATGGAGAGGGCAGGGGACTCATCTGGTTGGATGATGTAGGTTGTTTTGGAAATGAATCATCATTAACTGACTGCAGACACAACGGACTTGGAATCCACGATTGTCTTCACCGTCATGATGCCAATGCTATATGTGAAAGTAAGTTAAAGTTCTCAAATATTGTTGAAATAATACACTTACAATGTTATACTATGATGATGGTTTGTGCAGGTACTCATCTTGGCTTCATTTGGTATTTTCTGTTTCATCTACTTTTATTTTTTATTAGTGACCTCATGTCTTTTTCTTTAGTCCGGCAGCCTCCACTCCAGCCTTCACAATTAATTTGTGGCCATGGTAAAATCCAAGTAGGTCTGCATATGGGCAACATGTCATCCTCCGGTTTGAACTCATTCTCGGGCAACCTGGCTTCCAGCAACTGTTCCTGGGTCAGAGTCCATGATGATATTATTTGGTATGAAGTGGAGGCTCGGGAAGGTGCCTGTGGGAATCTCCTGGAGGTAAAGACTTGTTTTTTTCTGTCGTTTAACTAGCCCAACAAAACACACTGCTGTCATAATTTGGAACAAATAGTGATTATCTTTAAGCCGAGTAGGTTCTGATCATTGCAGAGTGATATTTACCTGACAAGATTATCTCATAATTGTGTCAGCTGTAGCACATGCTCTTCCATTTTGTCTTCAGATCAACTCTTTTATGTAGACCTCATACGCAATCGGTTCTGTGTACAAACATAGTGCATCAAGTCAGTG
>NW_024582431.1:549332-550376 GCF_018398535.1 Haplochromis burtoni
GATATTATTGCAAAGTGGAAACTCTTAGGAACCACAGCAGCTCAGTCACAAAGAATCATTCTATGTAAAGTTACAGAGCAGTGTCTCTGTGAGGCACATAGTATGTTAAAATGTCCAACACTCAGCTGACTCAATAACTGCAGTGCTCCAGACCTCCTCTGGCATTAACAGCTGTTCAAAAACTGTGCAACAGGAGCTTCTTGGCATGGGTTTCTATGGCTGAGCAGCTCAGGTACATGTGATATGCACCTGCTCAGTATTTTTGCCTGTATAGTGGGGGTTACTAGTTATGGGGTTCTTCCCCTTTCTTACTCACTTGCTTCTCTTTTGTTGAATGTTTTCAACAAAGGTTTAAGGTAATGCATGGACAAATAACTAATAAAAACATAATTTTATTCAAAAATATAAAAACTGACCTTAATGCTAGACAAATTTGTTTTTTGTAAAGAGATTATTAAAGACATCTGAACTATGTTTCTAAGAAATCATAACTTAAAGACAAAAGATTTAATTACTGTGGATAAAGTACTTAATGTGGATTGACAATTTTTCTACAGTTATGCAACTATAAATCCTCTCAGCACTGTTTTATCTCAAAGGCAGGCAGTAACAAAGTTGGATTTCACTCTTTATAGCTCCACTTGTTCATATTTACCTTCACAGACGACACCAGCATCCTCAGAGTGGCCACAGTTATGAGATCCAAACCCTCTGTGTTGACACTCAGAGAGCTTTGATTCGTTGCCTGAGCATGCGACATCATCCAACCAGATGGGTCCGCTGCCCTGTCCAAATTGTGCGTTTGTTGGTGCTGAGAAGACCCTGCCACAGCCCAGCTGTCTACACACCACCTGAGCATCCACCAGGCCCCAGGCATCGTCACACACCGTCCCCCACTGTCCACTGTGAAAGATCTCCACCCTGCCAGAGCAGGAGCTGTTTCCATTAACCAGGCGGACCTCCCCCTCAACTGCTGTGTTGGCCTCTGTTTACAACAACAACAACAATAATAATAATAATAATAATAATAATAATAATAATAAT
>NW_024582431.1:550396-566949 GCF_018398535.1 Haplochromis burtoni
AATAATAATAATAATAATAATAATAATAATAATAATAATGATAATAATAATAATGATGATGATGATGCACTCAGAAATCAGTGAGCCAGCTGAATCGGTTACAGATTCATCATATTTAAAGTGTAACATTACTTGCACAGTATGTATAGTACAATGCAGGTGGATCCACAAGTTTGTAGAGATAGTAGTTTCCATATCAAAGTTAAATGAGTAAAATTAACATGTTCATATTTGTGATTTGCACATCTGTCCTCACATCTGTCCTGACTTCGTTATAATTTGTCTGGAGCAAATATTTCATTAGTGTCTTAATTAGATCCCATCCGTATTTGAAAAAGGAAAAGACAGTGAATCACACAGTGAGCTTATGTCTAACTAGAAATTATTTACCTGAAGGGCTTCCTGTGAAAATATGCACAAGTATGAGTAAAAACAGTCCAGCAGGTGCTCCCATAATTGATCACATCCACCACTCAAACTAGATGAAAAAGACCAATGAGATGTTTTAAAACTTATTACCCGTATGTCATCTTATTCTGCATAAAATCTATAACTTCTGATGTGTCTGTACTTACCCTGGAGACACTCTGAGAATCCAGCTCTTAAGCTCACAGCAAGGATGGGAATTTATAGGCCTGTTTCTGTGTGCAAAGGACAAATTGAAGTGATTGATGGTGAAATATATAAGTGGGTAAGATAGAGAACTTATTGATATGACATCAAAGGAGTTACTTATTAATCTAAGAAGAAAAAGAAGGTCACATTCAAACTGAACTGACACATCCACAAAGCTTGAGTCAATAATTTATATGGTACAACAATTAGAGTCAGCCAGAGTCATAACTTGATGTTTGCACATTCCAGCAATGAAAATACCAAATGAGGTCAAGATGAGTATCTCCACAAACCATATTCATAACTTAACATTTTAAGTGCATTATTTAAAGTTTTCAGTCTGTACGAACTTTAACTTCGTTCACATACAACACGGGCATCTTCATGGTGACCACAGTTGTGGTTCATTTCCAAAACATCCTACATTGTCCAACCAGATGGGTCCGCTGCCCTGTCCAAAAGCTGCATTTTATGGTGCTGAACGAGCGCTTCCACAGCCCAGTTGTCTGCACACCACGTTGGCATCATTCAGGTCCCACAAAGCATCTCACACTGTGCCCCACTGTCCACTGTGGAAGGTCTTCACGCTGCCAGAGTAGATGCTGCTACCATTAACCAGACGGACCACTCCCCTCGACTTCTGTGCTGTTGTCCACTCAAGTTGTGGTAGGTGGAACAGGTGTGGTTTGGGGAACTCTAGCATCTGTTATATTGACCTTTGTTGACGATAATAATAATCATGCACTCAGAAGCCTTTAACCCAACTGAATCAGTAACAGGTTAATCATATTTAAAGTCCAACATTACCTTCACAGTATGCAAGTTGGTATGTGGGTGGTTCCACAAGTTTGTAGACATAGTAGTTTGCATATGTTTGACATGAATGGTCTGTGACTGGTAGTAGCAGCAGCTGCCACTCCAAACATTGCACACAGTGCGATTTACAATTTCACCTGACCATGTGGGATGAGGTTGTGTTATCCACAAAGGCGCATCGGTTCCACGCCTGTTTGATTCCACACACCACTCTGGAATACTGTAACAGTTGTAACCCCCTATCTCTGTTATGGATTCCGCCGTGTGTACGCGGACTAGTGTGCTCCCAAGTAACTTGTGGTAGAGCTAGCACTTTTAATTTTGATATTTAAAATAAATGAGTACTTGTGGAAAGTTAAAAGCTGTTGCTCATTTGCTATCCACCTGCACACCTCCACGGCTGGCTTCATCTCCACCTCATGTTACTATACGAGCACTGGTTTGGTCCAGAAACAGGCGATACCAGCCTTCCCAGGTTTTTACCTCGATCACAGTGTATATCCAAAATATTTTCGGCAGTCATCATTCAATGTGATGTAGTTCTGACAGGGTCCACACATTGGGAATTGATGCAGTCCATGCCTGAAGGACAAACTGTGTTTCCACAGGGAATCAGCACAGATTGGGAAGAGACGGACGGTCTGGTGTTGGAGGAAAGCTCCAGACATTTATATGATCCCGGTGTGTTGTAACAGATCTGAAATGATGTGCATGGTGAGTTTGAGAAGGAACACTCCTCATTTTTCACACAGCCCTTCTCTGCGGACCAGTGGTAACCTCGGTTACAGCAAGAAGAGTCACTGCAGATTTTGGGGTCATAGCTGGTGAGGCCTTCACCTACAAAGCCATCTTTACAGACACAAGCGAGTGCGCGGCCTTGTTCACATGACTGCGAGCCGGTGGCTTCAGGATGACAAGAAGTACAGCTGGTAACACGAGTTCCTGCAGAAAGAAAAGCCATATGCTGATGCATCCATTTAAATAAAGGTTAAATGTTTTATGAGCCAGGATATTTTCCCCCTGCATTCATTCTTTCATTCACTACAGAGTGAGAGTGACACAAATCTGACAACATTCTTATAAAGCAAATTATATATCAATCTATAAAATTATTAACATTATTCTCATATTTGTAAGTGCAAGACACTTACAGACACTAGAATAGAGAAATATCTCGGTCAAAGATGCAGCGAGGAGACTTTTTGGGTTAAAAACGTTCTATTTTTTAAAAATCTGATCTGACGATGACTGCATTTTAAAAAACTTTTTAAAAATCCTAAAACTTTGTTAGTGTCTGTACTGAATCTTTAATTTCGAGTGAGTGTGAGCATGAGAATATATATATGACCTCTTTCTGTGTTTCTTTGTTGGAAGACATAAATTGCTCATTTATAACACTTATTATTATTATGTTATTATTATCAGTCTTGGCGTCTGAGTTGAAACACGATATTTGCACGTTGTATATATTGTTTAACCTGATAATCTTACCTCAGGTTCCTCTTATCAAATTCTCATCTGATAATATTTCAAATGATGCCAAGTGAACTTTAACACTGATCATCATGCATGTATTTCTCAGTTTATTTGCATTTATGTGACTGGCTTTAAAAACTTGATTTTCATCGTCATACTGGCTTCTTGGAAAGCAGGACTTGTGCATCAAACTTGGCTGACCCAATCTGATTTATTGCATTTTTTGATACTTTCTTGTCACTTCTTATTGGAATAAATAGTATTACATAGTATCTCTTAAGTCGGTTGCAGTTTCTGCTTTGCTATATTTAAGTTAATGACAGCCTCCTTATTTTTTCTGAGAAATGCTTGCCAGAGAAGAGTCCAAAATCAACAGAAAGCTTTTTAAGAAGCCATATATTTATGTACACAAGGGCCTAAGTTGGAGGGAGGAGTCGGATTGAATACGCAAGGCCTCAGTAGCAGGAGGCCTGTTGCAATCCTAGAATGAAAATTTGGTTTTGTTTAACATTTTCTTACTCAAAATAATCAGCTTTTGGGAATGTTAATAAATTATATATAGGTGACTGCTAATATGCACTTTGAGTCATGTTTTTAGTATAAGCACTGTGAATGAGGAAAAAGTTAACTGAGGAAAGTTAGCTGTTAACAAATGTATTTTAAAATAAAGGTGAGAGGAGCACAGTTGACTGAATGGTTTATGCAGGCAGCCGTTCTTACAGTCAGTAAGCCAATTCCCAGATGTGACCGCATGTCAAAATGAGCCATCACAGCTAAAAGGCATGAAAAGCAACCATCCTTTATTTCCAAACAGCCAGATGGTGAATAAGCATGAGCGTCCCTTCTCCAAATGGTGTGAAACAAAGTGAGTTGATACAATAACAATCATTTGTACTGATAGCAGCTTGAACAGAAAGCAACACGTGTGAGAGATATGGCTATGACATGGTTATGGATCAAGAAAGACAGAAGAGCTCTCAAAGAGGGGTTCCAGAGTCATGTGCTACAACCCTGTTTACATCTCTCAGGATGTATTTAACACTCTGACTGTTATTAGATGTGAAATAACCACAGTCAAACACAATTAGCTTCATTATGCTTGGTGCGTATTTTTATCTTCATCATGAATAGACTGATCTTCACCTGCTTTTTTCTTTTCACAACGGCACAGTGGTTAGCACTGTTGCCTCATAGCAAGAAGGTCCTAGTTCGACTCCACCACCTGGCTGGGACCTTTTCTGTGTGGAGCATGTTCTCCTGTGTTCGTGTGGGTTCTCTCTCTGGGTACTCTGGTTCCTCCCACAGTCCGAATACATACAGTTTGTGTGTTAATTTGTAAATCCAAATTGTTGCCTCGAGGCAAGTGTTTAAAGTCCCTGTCAGTACTTGAATGTGGGTATTTAGATCCTCATCATTAATAGATTCGTCTTTACATGATTTTTATTGACTGACGGCTCTGTTCACTAAAGCAATGTGGCTGTCATATAATTTTGTTACAACATTTCTGAATTGGTGGATACATAGAAATAACAATAACAAGGACAAATACAAATATAGAAATCTCTCATGTGAAATCTCCTTGAGTTTTTTCCTCTCACTGTACTGATCTTTATTTGTTAATAAATAATCAGGTCCTCAGATGACAGGAGGCTCAACAAGTCAACAAGGACAGGTTAAATAATAAATGAGGCTGTAAAAAATTAGAAATTTGTTTTAGTGATAAAAATCTAATTGCAGAATCTTTTTGTCCTGTTTTCTCATGTTTATCCTGTTGTTCTTAAAATGGACAGGATACATTATGGAATGAAGCAAAGAAAAGACTTTTGAGAACAGGAAGTGCTCTCTTTGAAAAATGTACTCTTCACATCCCATGGCTGCTCACTCAAATATGTGAACGCTTGCTACCAAACAAATTTCCTGTAGATGAACAGTTGAGACAACCTTGAATTTTGAACCTTGACGTGTGTGTGATCATTTGATTCAGAAAGAGTCATAAATAATCATTTAGGAAATTAATATAATTACCACATTTGTCTTGGCCCTATGCCTATCAGTGACCATGTAATCTACTTTCCCTTTCATCATGGGAAGACAAGTAGACGCACCCTTATGGAAAACACTGTCCTCAGCTGGAGAAAGGTAAAAAAATTAAATAAAAAAATTATACAGCGTAATCAGGGACCATATAATGACCAAAAATGTGCCTGAGAGCAGCACCACTTTGAGATTATTGTCCTGGATTTCACAACTTATCTTTGTGCCTGTGCGTGTGTGTATGATTGTGTGTGTATAATCACTTCACCCCACCAATCATTCTGCTGAGTCAAGTGATCACTGTTATCTCACTGCTATCTCTCCTCTCTTCCTCAAAGCCTTTGTGTGAAACTCTGTTTCAGCCTCTCACTAAAGACTCAGGTGGGTTCTTTTGCCCCCTGAATCCTCTTCTTTCTACTGGAATTAGCGTTTGTTTTTAGGTTTTATTATTAAGTATATTTGTCTCAAATTTGTTTTTAAAACTTTAAGTAAACAGTTTTTAGATTTAAATGTTTTATATAAATGTGATTTGACTAAATAAGAAGACGCTTCCTACGTATTCTTTACATCTTAGAAACCACGTGGTAATCCACCATAGGAACGCCAAGCAAAACAACACTATTGTACAAAAACACAGAGAAAAGATGAAAAATGTTTAAAAACAACATATAACAGATGGGCTGAAGAAGATGATTTTAAATAAAGGACATTTGTGGTGTTTTAGTCACAAAATCTTGAAGAATCATATTTTTTATGTTTTATATTTATTTGCACCAGAGTACCAAAAGAATTCATTAATTTTGGCAGTTTTATTTGCACAAACATTATTCTTGAATGTTTGACACTTCATGAAATGTCATGAAGTGGAGCTAAAGAGAAAAATCTCAAGTAACATTTTGCAACTAATTTGGTTAATTTCTATAAGGTCATTAACATTGCTGGGCAATTGTATTTCAAATCAACCAAGTCCTCTGCTTGACCAGCAGGGCTTGGTTGTCCAAAGATTGCAAAGTCCCATATTTGAACACACATAAATCCAAAAATCCAATGTGAAATTCCCAGTCACAAAAATGAAAAAATTCTATTCCATGTTGACTCATCAAATTGTTTAGACTATTTTTTGTTAAACCATCTCAGATTCATCTACACTTTTTGTTATCCATATTTACGTTTTTAGTGGAAGAAACGAGGGAAAAATAAGAATTTGCATATTAATGATTAAGGAACTGACCTCCCAGACCATTGTTCCTTCAGCCGTTATGCAGCGTACTGTTTATAAGATTGGGGAAACCTGCACTCAGCTGAGACCGAAGAAGTTACTTGGATTAGTGACGAAACGTTTCTCCCACTGAAAACTTCACGTCCAGATGAGCAGAATCAAACTTTGGTGATTTACTTGTAGTCATTCTATTTCCTCTGTACTAATACTTAGGTTTATCCCAGCTGTGACCAGTTTCCAGCCCTCCTGATTATCAGGGGCGGATCTACTGGGGTGGCATGTGCCACAAGTGGTTGATTGTTACACTCTGGAAATGGAATGAAGGTGAGTGGCATCTTTACAGTTAACACAATTGTGGACCCCAAACCAAGTATGTTTGCATTTGGTAGTGCTATTAGTGCTGCCACAGCCCAACTGCACATCTGCACACCACATTGGCATCATTAAGATCTCAGGAATCATCACCAACAGAAAAACAAAATATTAATTGGGGTAAGTAAAATAAGAATAATGTTATTGGTAGACAAGGCTTGCTATGATGACTGCTAACATATAGGATGATGTGGAAGAATGGGGGAAGGTGTTGTTGCTTTGGGTCTTTGGGCAAGAGTTTTGTGTTTCTATTCTTAGTTTATTCTTTTGGATATTTCAGTCTGTAGTTCTTGTTACTTTTGTACTCTGGCTCTGTTTGCATTTTGAGCATTGGTTTATATCTCAGCATAACATCTCCAGTGTCCTTTTGTATCTTGTTAACACTTTGTCTCTCTCCGTGTTTGTTACTTCCTGTTTTATTTTCGCCCTCTGTTGTCTTCTGTGCAATCTATAAGAGATAAGAGACAGAGAAGCTGATACAGACTCTGGCTACGTCTACACTAATTTCAAATGATAAATTTGAAAATGACATTCTCGTCTAAAAACGCTCCGCGTCCACACTGTCGTTTTCAGTAGTTTCCTAACAGTTGTTCATCCACACTGAAACGACTCAAAGCGCTTGTTCCTGTATTGCGCATGCGTGAAACGAAAACGATTCGACCTGCTAATTTCTGCCTGCTGTTTATTTACTTACCGGCTCTTTGAAACGTTGCTGTAAAATGTTGAGGAAAAGCACCAAGTTTTTTAAATGGACTGACAATGAGGTGGAGTTCTTGCTGCAAGTAACACAAAAGTACAAAGTAGCAAAAGTGAGTGACAATTAAAGAATTTTCTAAATGCTCCGGATTCGCAGTTCACACTGCGATTCGAAAACAGTGTTTTCAAATGTATCCGCTTTGGAGAGCATTTTCAAAGAGCTCAGTTTTCCTTGACCAAACATGCCGTCTCAGTGTGGACGGAAGGCCAAAACGGAGAGAAAAAGATGCGTTTTCAAATGAAAACATATTATGTGGACATGGCCTCTGGGTAGTAGGGAATTAGTTGCCAGATGATTTGGAAAGTACAGCTTAAGTGATGAGGGAAATTCCCAAGAAGGTGTTGTGTCCTCTGGACTGTGGAATTGGTGGTGGAATGAGGAAGTAAAGGAAAGTGTTCAAAACAAAGAGATCAGCGAAGAAAAAGAGGGGTAGTGAAGGACATGAAGAAAGTAGACTAGAGCAGCGGTCTCCAACCTTTTTTGCGCCACGGACCGGTTTATGCCCGACAATATTTCCATGGACCGGCCTTTAAGGTGTCGCGGATAAATACAACAAAATAAAACTAGTACCGGTACCGAAAAAAAGAAATTTATTCATAACACACGTGAAAAGACCAAGGAAAACCGAGTAAACGATAAAAACGAATAACAAAATAACGCTGAAAACCGATAAAAACCCTGAAAACTATACATTTCACACCTGAGCCTCAACTCTCGCGGCCCGGTACCAAACGACTCACGGACCGGTACCGGTCCAAGGCCCGGGGGTTGGGGACCGCTGGACTAGAGCACTGGGCGGCTAGGCGTACAGAAAAGAGAGAGGTAGCAAAGAGACAGCAAAGAGAAAAGACTTTTATCGACTTGTCTGAGAGAGAGGGTAGTTGCTGAGATAGTTTAGATATCTGCAGAGAAGATATAGAGTTGATGTATTTGACCAAAGATGTTGATTATGGAGCTTCCAGGTGCTGGACCACATAGATGATTCATGGATGTGATGAAAGAGGAGATGCAGAGGGTTGGTGTGACAGAGGAGGGATAGGGTGAGATGGAGGTGATCCACTGTGGAGAGCATGCTAGGGAGCAGCCAGAAGAGGAAGAATGAAAACAGATAACCTATCTAACCAATTCAGGTTAAACTATTGCACTGATAAGATACCATATCTTGGTATTGTATCTTGATAGGATAAAATCTTGGTATCTTATCAAGATATGTTTGTTTTAGATTTGCTCTCACGTGATTTTTACTGTAAGATATGAGGAATAGGCTTTGATATAATCTGACCTCCTTTCTGTTTTATGCAGGTAGTGTCATACAACATTCAAGTCTTACAATTAGAGTCATTACAGAAGATGTCGTTAGGCCCCCGTTTTTTTAACAAATAAAAATGTAAAAAAAATCTTTTGAATTTGAAGAAAAAACATACAAACTTGTCATATCTAAGATGGATTACATCTTACAAGCGCACTCAGAATAAGACCTCTGATGCAAATTGATACATCTTGGAGAAGCTCACTGCGGCGTGAGTTCTCAGAATCGCTCTTTGAGCACAAGAATGACAACATCACGGAGCGTAAGTTTGATAACATCATGGAGAAGCTCACGGCTCTCCAACGGGAGATTGAGAGACCAGTGTCGGACTGTTAGAACAGCTTTGAAATTCACATGAGTTGTTCGCACTAAAGTAAAAACCACCATCACTTCATGCGGCTACCACTTCGGCGCCAGCTGTGATCTCAAGGCTGGAGCTGAACAAAAACACCCTGATAACAGACTGTGCTTAGACTGTTCTTCCTATCCTACGCAAGGCCACCTGGGTTGGCTGGAAGACTGTTTACTTAGCCTAGCAGGGCGAAGGACACTGTCTCAGCTGAACTCTGGACACACACACACACTGATACACACTCATCCCCCCTCCCTTTCCAAACACCTTCGATGCTTGTCCCCTCCCGGGGAAGATGACGGTCGACTGGACCAGCGCAGACAATCTGCACGACCGGATGCGCTGTCTACACCGGCTCTCTCTTACCCTTTACCCACCCCTGTTGCTTGTCTTGTGTTTCTATGGTGTATTGATAGTCATGTGCTTTTTGTGCTGAGGTGTTTTTTCTGTTATCAAACTGTTCTCCCACTAGGAGCTCAGTCTGAGTGGAGTTTTTTTCTCTCCTCCTCTTACCTCATGTTATGTATTTTCGTTGTTTTTTTCCTATCAGCCTACCTTTCTGACATGTCTTCCCAATGTGATGTTTGTGTAAAGTTTGGTCAGAAGGTTCCTTTGTAAGTGCGCATGCGCCATTAGCGTGCTGCCTGCTGTAACCCTAATTTCCTTCGGGATTAATAAAGTATTCTGATTCTGATTCTTAGATCAAAATATTACATAGACAAGACATCATATTATCCAAAACTAAAGTGCACATGATAAGACCCAATGGGAAATAGTGATGTTATTTGATCTGGTCATATTCTATAATATTTGCCTCAAAGGCATGAATTCATCTGTAAAGAAAAACTAACATTTTTTCTGCCTATAGTCTGTTTTAAGATTAAAAGAACAAAAGCCTAGTGTTTGAAGTTAGTGAAAGAAAAAACAAGTGGCTCAACAGCATGATCAATTCATTTCACTTTTACTAACAATAGAAGCATTTAGACTGTCAAACACATGTATAAAAATTATAATACAACCAGCCCAAGTAGCCTCTTTTTCTCAACTAAAAGCCTGTAAACAAAAACACTAGTGATGACAATGCTGTCTTATGCAGCAGTAGCCTCTCCTCTCGGACACACACGGCAATCAGCTTGTTACTATAAATACAATGAAAACCTTCACAGCCTTTATAAAACCATCTGATCAACTAGCATAACTGAAGAATTTTTTCAACTACTCCCGTCTGTGTGACGCCAAACTGACTGACTGCTAAATGTAGATTTGATTTTAAATTTTCCTCAGTTACTTTTATAGTCTTCTGTAAGCTAAATTGAGTTCACTGACTGAAAAAGTGCTCTAGCCTGTGAGCTTCAGGTCAAGGGTGTAAAACAGACTTTACAGGAAGGCGACACATAAAAACGCATTTATGCATTTTTGGAGTCACCAACTGAATACATGCAAATTCTGGCAGCAATGCAATGCATGCAGTTTGTGTTGATGTCACGGTGACATGCACAAAAAGCATTCCTTCAGTGGAGTCTCTGTTGCACTGCTTGACAATTTTAAATTATAACTCAGGTCACATAAAAGGTGCTCAGTGTTAAGTTACTATGGCGATCTTACCAGGTACAAAGGAAGGCCACCTTTGTCACACTGAAATCTCGAGTTGAGGCTCAGCACAGCTCAGTAACCTGTTACATACATATATACATTATATATAATATTTATTTATATATATATAAATTATAATTTGAGTAAAAAAAAAAAAAAAGCACTGGATTGGACTCTAGACCAGTCAATCAAAAAGTAAACTCAGAGACACACCCCTGAAAACATTAGCCATTACATGACCTTCAGCCACAGCATTCATCACATCACTTAACGTCCACCAGTGTGATAGCTTTATTTACAATAAAATAAATGAAATGTGAGGGTAAATAGCTTACTAAACACAAATCCAGTGTTTTGTTGGAGGCATCAAATGTAATAACAGGAGAGCGTAATTTTTACTTTGGTGCCTACAGAGTAGCATGAAAGACAGATATATCATCCTGGTCTAAACAGCATTATTTACCATTATTTAGCACTAATTAGGTGGTGCAGTTTGGTCGGTAACCTTTTGGAAAACTTTACAATTCTTGTAATTTTGTTTTTAACCTCCTAGGACCTGGCGTCCACATATGTGGACATCACATTTTGGGATGTCTAGACCAAAATACCTAATTTTGCTCTACAAGGGACTGATTTCCACTTACGAGGACATTATACTGCCACTGTTCTATCAAAATTTAAAACGAATGTCCTCATATGTTGATCTCATTTTTCTCAGAAACAAAAATTAGGTTATAAAAAAAAAAATCAGGTAATTCTTTGTTTTTATATTCATTAGGTCCCAATCAGCCCAAATGGCAAAGAAAAATTAAAAATGCATGCCGTGAAAGAGTTCAGGTCTTAGGAGGTTAAATAATAAAGTCGAGATGTTATTGAAGGGCTGACCTTCAGCTTTAATTCAAAGGGTTTAACAAAACTATTAACTGCTTAGGAAGCCATTTTATACATAGTTCTGTATTTCAGAGGTTCAAAATTAACTAGATAAAATAACATAATTTTACATTTGAATACTTGGATGAGGATTCTTTGCTCTCAATAACTGCCTGAAGTTTAGAATCCATGAACATCACCAATCCCCCTCCGCGATTCGCTACCTTATCGTGGTGGAGGGTTTTGTGTGTTCCAGGGATCCCAGGGGCTGTGTTGTCTGAGGGCTTCTGCCCCCTGGTAGGGTCTCCCATGGCAAATTGGTCCTGGGTGAGGGACCAGACAAAGAGCGGTTCAGAAGACCATTATGAGAAGAGAACAGTTCACCCTGCCTGGGATAGGGTTACCAGGGCCCTTCCCTGGAGCCAGGCTCAGGGAGGGTGCCCGAGGGCGAGCGTATGGTGGCCAGGCCTTAGTCCATTGAGCCCAGCCGGGCACAGCCCGAAAAAAGGACATAGGCCCATCGTCCTGCAGGCCCACCACCCGCAGGAGGTATCACAGGGGTCGGGTGCATCGTGTGTCGGGCAGCAGCCAGGAGCGGAGGCCCTGGCAGACCGATCCCCGGCTACCAAGACAGCAACTGGGACGTGTGAACATCACCAAATGCTGTGGCTCCTCCTCTGAGATGCTCTAACAGGCTTTTATTGAGCCCATGTTCAGTTGTTACTTGTTTGTGGGTCTTTCTGCCTTCAGTAACTGTAAACTATGGTCTACTAGGGTTCAGATCAGTGACTGATGTGTCTATTGAAGAATATCCCATTTCGTTGCCTTGAGAAATTCTTGCAGGATTTTGTTTAATCTGAGCAGAAAGTACAGTCGTGTACTCATCACCAGGAGTCACATCATCAGTAAACACAAAGTTAACTTGTTTCTATTCTTAACCATACATGCCAAGGCCATGACATTACCTGGTGATGTGGTATATTCTGGATCATACTCCTTCTTTATTTGACCACTCGTGAACTCTTCATTATCTTGCTCATAGGTATATATGTCTTTAAGTCAAATGATGGCCTGACTAAGCTGTTAATGCTGTACTTTTGTAAAAACCTCTTGAATTCAAGCTGGAATCTGCACTTCACTCATATCTAGAAAATTCAGTGTTGCAGTGTACAGAGGAAAGATCACAGAAACGGTCATTGTCCAAAAGCTTACAGACCTGATTTTCATCATGTAATACAAATGACAACCTCATGGTGACGCCAGAGGAAAAGTCATCTGTTAACCAAAGTCATTCAAATCCTCCTTCTTTGACTGTTGATACCCATCCCAAATTTAATGGCAGTTTATCAAAATATGGAAAGTCAGTAAACCAACCCAGAGAGGAATCCAGTGTTTTTTTGAAAAAGATTATATTAGTTCCAGTAATAAAGAAAATGTTTTGTGAATATAATAATAAGGTTGGATATAATGTACTTAGCATATAACATGTGAAATAACATATTAAATTCTACAATGTAACATCAGTTTGATTAAATCATATAGAATGAATTTGAAAAAAGGATTTAATTACATCATAGAAAGTCTTTCTGATATTACAGGATGTTACAAGCTCACCGAGCTGATTTATCCCGCAAAACAAAAAGAAGAAATGGTGGCATTTATTACTTCTAGGCTGGACTACTGTAATTCATTATCAGGATGTCCTAAAAATTCCCTGAAAACCCTCCAGCTGATCGAAAATACTGCAGCAAGAGTACTGACACAGACTAGAAAGCGAGCAGATTTCTCCGATATTTGTTTCTCTTCACTGGCTTCCTGTTAAATCCAGAATCAGATTTAAAATCCTCTTCCTTACACACAAGGTCTAGAATAATCGGGCCCCATCTTATCATAATGATTTTATAGTATTGAATCACCCCATTAAAGCACTTCACTCTCAGACTACGGGCTTTATTGTGGTTCCTAGAATATTTAAAAGTAGAATGGCAGGCAGAGCCTTCAGCTTTCATGCCCTTCTTCTGAGGAACAAACTTCCAGTTCGGACTCGAGAGAAAGAAACTGGTGGAGGTTTCTTCCTGTTAAAAGTGTGTTTTTCCTTCCCACTGTCACCAAAGCACTTGGCCATAGAGGTCATATGTTTGTTGGTGTTTTCTCTGTTTTCTTTGTATTATTGTAGGGTCTATACCTTACAACATAAAGCACCTTGAGGAAACAGTTGTTCTGATTCGGCACTTTATAAATAAAATTGCATTGAATTGAATTAATACCTTCTCTGCAATTTTCATACGGTGCAATGAAATGTAATGTGTATGATTAGAGTGTGTGAACTGTGATACTTGGTGGCTTTGCAGTTTATCACCCAGTTGGTTTCACATTCTAGCATCAAGGTATAGTTTTTACAAATAGGATGCATACCTTATTTGGACAGTTTGCAGTTATACAATGAAAAAAAGCCCAAATGGAACATAATATCAAAAAATATGTGTAAAATATTTGTGAATATTATATTTAAATCATCTCTCTTCTGAAAACAGAGTTCTGGCAGTTAATTTCACACTACAGAATGTTATTGGATGTTCCAGATCACTCAGCTGGCTTGTCCACTAAAAAAAAAGAAGAAGAAGAAAAAGTTGATATGGCAGTTATTAGTTTAATATAAATCACTATGTCAAGACATGAGCTCTGAATCCAGGTTTTAATTCATACTCACAAGTGATCGGTCCAATGGTGACGGGATTCATAAAAGCTGAGTTGGAAACAGAGCGATGTGCCCTACTTGTGCACGACTACAAAGGGCAAAAGAATGAGAAAAGAGATATAGGATTTAAACCAGAGAAACCATTTTGGATTATGGAGTACTGCAAAAGTGAAATGTGGAACTCACTGGTACACAGTTGTAGTTCCTCTGGTTACACAGGCTGAGGCTGCAGTGAAGGTAAATGTCTCTGTATTCACCCTGGAGCAGGAAGAGCAGAGCAGAGAAACGAGCTCGGAGGGACGAGCCGCTCTCAACTATTGACACCTTTAGGCGGTCAGTGGGACACCTGTGAGAGAGGAGGGAGGAGATCAGCAGGGTCCACACACTTCACTGTATCTCACAAAGCATTGGTGAGGTTGGAGAGATGCACATACTTGTTCTGGATGAGAGGATATTGTGTGGGATCATCAGGGTTTGGTGAGTGAGTGGCGTAGCAGTCCTCCAGAACAGCTGCCAAAACTGGGTCTGTGTCCTCCACAGAGATGCCCACGTACAGAGGTGAACCCACTGGGAGGAAGACTTGGCCTGGTGGATAAGACTCAGTGTAGTTGGAGTTGCGGAACAGAGACATGGAGGCTCGAGCTTTTGGACCCGAACCTGAAATTCCTCCAGTGAACCTGACAAAGGGAAAGAAAATTATATAATGCAATTAGTACTACTCACACACTACTTGCTGCTATTCTGTCTTTTTCCTGGTTTGTGTAAGAAGACAGCTTTGGATTTGTTTTCTTCAAAAGTCTGATGGTTCGAGCCCCAGCTCCTCCAGACCATATGCTGGAAATGTCTTTGGAGATGGTGCTAAACATGCATCCATTGGTATGTGAGCATGTGCAGATAAAAAGTGCTTCAAGTGCATAGACTCAAGTAGTTGAACAAGTGAAAAAACACTGCCTAAATAACAGATTATATAGCTGATTTAATTTTAACACTAGAGTTTTAATCCAGTAAACATGTTTTGTTATGTTAACTGACAAATCTCCCTTCTCTGACTGGAAAGAAGACTTTGTTTATTCTATTTTATAAACTTTATTTTATAAAGTCCAAGATATATATGTATTTTGAGCAAAAAGCAACAAAGTCTCTTGAGGAAATTGTGCGACTAAAAAGACATTTGCACTGGTAAAACGCTGCCTCCTGGTGGTAAATGTTTGTTAAATTCTGCATTGAATAATTACAAAACATATCTTTAAACTACAACTAGGCAGCAAACTGTTAACTGTAAACAACTTAATGTGGAGCTTTCTAAACAAACTGTAACGCTGTTTGGAAAGTAGCCTCACAACTAAAAGCACTTAAGTTTATGCATGAAGGATCTGAAAATGACTTTCAGTGGTCATGTTAAATTACAAACAGCCCACAGTAATGCATGCTTACTCTCTCATGAATGGTTAAAAGAAACACACACAGTAAACAAGATTCATCTTAATTATTGCAGTTTGTTAACAGAATAATTGAAAAGAGTGGGGTAATAATAACATATACTAAGTGATGCTGCAGTTAAATTCAATGAACTTACAGGTCTGGCCTGATAGCTACATTCAGGCTGGCGTCTGTGTCCAGGGGATAAGCACAGGAGAAGGGAAGACCCACAGGAAGAGCGAAGGACAAATTAGCCAGAGGGTAGATGAATAAACTGTTGAAGTAGATGACATGTGTGCTGTTGGTCTGAAAGACAGATGATGACATTTTCAGTCAGTTCAGAAATCATGTCACCTAGAGAAAGTCTAATCACCAGAGACATGTCCACAGGGGTTAATACAGTGAATCCTTCTGAAGTCTCTGACTGCTGTTGCTCACTTTTTTCTCCTTGGATAACGAAAAAGCCATTTGATGCCAAAACACAGTCTACAGCCACCTTATCACAAATTAATTGAACAGTAGTGTTTTTTAATGGGACAGTTAAACAATAGGAAAAAGAAATAAGTCTTTACCCTCAGCACATTTCCACAGGCACCTGCCCGAGCCTCCATTTCATACCAAACATAATCATCACGGACTCTGACCCAGGAACAGTTGCTGGAAGCCAGGTTGCCCGAGAAGGGGTTCAAACCGGAGGATGACATGCTGCCCATATGCAGACCTACTTGGATTTTATCACGGCCACAAATTAACTGTGAAGTCTGGAGTGGAGGCTGCTGGACTAAAGAAAAAGACATGAGGTCACTAATAAAAAATGAAAGCAGATGAAATAGGAAATACCAAATGAGGCCAGCATGAGTACTTCCATGTCATAATATAATATAATATAAGATAAAAGATTTCATTATTTCAATTTTTCAGTATGTAAGAACTTTAACTTACATTCACATACGACACTGGCATCTTCATGGTGACCACAGTCGTGGACTCCAAGCCCGTTGTGTCTGCAGTCAGTTATTGATG
>NW_024582431.1:577228-611338 GCF_018398535.1 Haplochromis burtoni
TTCAGGAAGGAACGTTATTAAGAAAGCACATATTTGTGTTCCTCTCAGGATGTATTTAACATTGACTGTGAAGACCAAAGCAAAACATAAAGCACTATACATCACAAAACATAGATGTGAGAGTAACACTGCAATAATCATCTTGAGCTTTATCATTGATAGATTCCTTTTACATGACTTGTTTTACTGTAACATTTTATTTCATAACTGAACCTGTTTAATCTAAAAGGTCAGGCCATATACATTTTCTTCTTTAATTTTCTCTTTCACACCATGTGCCTGTAACACACCACTCCAGTCTTTCTTTTTAAAACTGCAAAACTGGCACAAATGTTGACACTGATTATTTCAGTAATATATTCAGTGACAATCTGTTTTTAATGCCAGTCCAGCCAGTCTTTCAGAGTTACTAAAACACAGATAATCAGCTATTCTTAATTTTTATGCAGGTCTTGACAGGTTTGACATAAGAGGTCTTTAAGAGCACAGAAACTTAATGTCTTGGAGACATGGAACTTTCTCCTTTCTCTGTTTAGTGCCTCTTCTCATCCTGCAGATCAGTCTCATTAAGTCACGTTAGAGGATGTCTTAAATTCTAAAATACATATGCCTCTTTTGCAGAAATGTTTTTACCTCTGATGCATGAAGTTGGTTTTCCATGCTGCTGAAATATACATATAAAAAAATCACCTAATGTGGACTCTACATGCTTGTATCACCTCCGATATCATTAGATAGAGTAGCAGTTGGCTGGCAATATCAAGCAATATCAGTGTTGCCATACGAAATTTCTTTAAAATTCATAGAATGAGCCTCTTACACTAAGGCGATTGGGATCGGTTCTGTTCTCATTCTGCGTTCTCTTGTGTCTGGTTTCCTGTGTTAGTATCTCTCTTTGAAGTCAGTCTTGTCTCCGTGTTAATTTGTCTGTTCCCTAGTCATGTCTCTGTGTAGCCTATCATGCCTGGGAAGTTCTGTCCCTCGCACTCCCACCTTGTTCTGTGTAATTCTAATTTTGTCTCTGTCTTGTTTGTTCACCTGTTCTGCAGTCGGGTCGTGTTTCCCTCACTCCCTCTGTTCCCTGTGTTTAGTCAGTCTGTGTCTCAGTGTTTGTTTCGCTTCATGTTTTACTTTGATAGTCACTTGTGTTGTGTGCAGAGATGGGCAGTAATGCGGTAGCTTTACTGTAATCTAATTACTTTTTTCAAGTAATGAATAATGTAAGGGATTATTATTGCAAAAGAGTAATTAGACTGCTGTTACTTTCCTGTAAGTATGCTGCATTACCGCGTTACTAAACCGTCGTGATTTTGTTTGTGAGAGTGTCTCATGACAATGACGTAAGCGTGTGCGACGTCCATGGCAGCAACAGATGTGTGTAGATCAACAATGGATAATATGGATTGCAGCAGAGAGTACGACCATGCAGCGTTTAAACCGTGGAAATACTTACATTACTTTAAGTTTAATTCTGTAAAAAGTGACAAAAACATTAGAGTCTGCTGTACTCTGCTTGGGAAGAAAACGTCTTTCTACAGTGAAAAATTAAACTTCAAATCTGAGCAAGAACCTAGCAAGCCACCATGGGAATGTGAAGTTCACAGAGAAACCCCCGTATCCCCACTGACAAATGTAGAATTGGGCTGAAAGGTCTATTGCATTATTAAGTACTCGGGTTTATCATGTTTTTGAATTACTTTTGAAAATAAGCAATCAGTAAAGTAACTGGATTACTTTTTTGGAGAAGTAATCAGTCATTAGTAACTAGTTACTTGACCAACACTGGTTGTGTGCAGCATGTTCTGTTTTGTTTCCCTGTCTCATTAGTTAGATAACGTCCTGAGAGAGACAATCACATCTGCAAACTTGATTATATTTCTGCCCTGGTAGAGGCTCTGACATTTATTTGTATAATAACAAATAAAAGTGGTAAAAGGACACAACTTTGAGAGGATCTGATGGAAGATAAAAGCACATCTGATAAGATATTGTTGACTCTCACTTTCTGAGGTCTATCAGTTTAAAAGTCAGTAAGCCAAGAAATCAAGCCAGAATTAAGATTAAGTGTACTGGTGAGATGTCTTGCTAAAATATGGGGCTGAATACAATTAAAAGCAGATGAAAAATGTGCAAAAAGCACAACGTCCACAGGTGGAAACACAGCTGACACTAATCTTACTGACAAGACAGGGGAAGCAAAACTGAACATAATGCACATTAAACAGAAGACTATCAATGTAAAACAGGAAGTACAAACACTGGCAGACTAAGAAAATCGTAAACACAAAAACTGGGTTGAGAAGTATTTGATACATGAAGCTAAAATTTCACAGCTCTCATTGTTTATGTTTAAACTTTAGCATAAAAAAAGATGAAAATATTCTAAAAATGCGCTAATTTGAAATAGGTTGTCCGTATACTCTTTTGAAATGTTTGATTCACACCCACATCAAGTTTCAAGATTCTTTGTCTTTGTTGTCCAACAACAGAAAATTTGTTTTGCCAGAATTCAAATTTTAGTGCAGAGTTGACCTTTGTAGCCTAAAGTGTGGGCAACATTCGGCCAGTTGGTTCTCTGTGATCTGACAGGCTGGTACGAATCACAACTGTCATCCTTGTTGTGGGGCCACAGAAAAAGTGAGCTGCTTTTGATCTTCATCATTAATAGATCTGTCTTTACATGATTTTTGTTGACTGCTCTGGTCACTGAAGCAAAATAGGTGTCATAATAAAAAAAATTTTTTTCCAGTGTTTCAGCATTGTGGTTTTAAAACACATTTGACTTTTGCAAGAACAGCTATATCTATAGGCTCCTCTTGGTCATGTGAATCTTTTATCTGTTTATTTATTCATTTCTATTTGTATTATTTCAGTTATTACATTATATGTGGTATAGTTAAAAAAAAACATACAAACAAACACAATAATTAGAAAATACACAGATGCATAAATTAACAATTCTTTTATAGAGTGAGAGAAAGAGAATTAGTGTGAGAATGTTTGTGTCTTTGTCACCAATGTACTTGAGAATGAAGGTGGGAAGCTGCAGCAAGACTAGGGAGGCCAAAGGATGAGAGTCCCAGAGGACCAGAGGTAAGGAGCAGTCGAGCCTGCTAGAGGCCGGCTACACTGGTACGAATTGAGAATAGGGTCCATGAACTATTAAGACAGCCCAGAATTCTGAATTTTGGCATGTATGACTCATCTTTTTCCAGAAAGGTTCATAAGATAATCATTTGTGTTGTTGGAATGTTAACCTTCAGAATGTAGGTTAACATTCTGAATTTCACAACTTATCTTTGCGTGTGTGTTTTTCCAGGGGTGTGGCTGGTGTTCCATTTCTCTGATAGTAATTATTACCTCACTTCTTTCCTATCAATAATCACCACACCTGCCCAAATAATTCCGCCAACTCAAGTTGTCACTGTTAATATCTCTGATAGAAGCTGTTTGTGACTCTGGAGGTGTGACTGACCTGAGGCACCGACCAGAAGGCAGTGGATTCTCAGTTGTGGTATCACAGACAGCGGTGGCAGACCGTGGTGTTGCGGGAAAGTAGGACCCAAATGCAGGACTGATGCAGATGAACAGTGAGTTTTATTAACAGTGAAACAACTACTATGTACATTCCCAGGCACTGTGGTCCCAGTGGTGATTCCTCCCCAGAATCCCCACACAGCACATACAGCACTTTAAAATAACATAGTTGACCAAAGTGCTTTCTAATAATAAAATACAGAGATAACAGTTAAAAAACATACATTAAACAGACAAAGAAATATATATAAATAAAAATAAAATAAAAAAGAAGAAAAAAATCAGTATATCTTAAATATTAAGACATGAGTAAAATAAACAATAAAATATACAGTGAATAAAATTAACAAAATAAATAGATTAAGAGCAACCAGTTACTGACTACAAGCTGACTCTGTGTCATGGCTACTGGACGGACTCACGCGCAGACAGTTCTTTCTTTGAGAACAAAAGGAGATTATTTATAAATGCTAAAAAAAAAAAAAGAAGAAGGGGCCCAAGGATGGATCCTTGAGGTACACCACATGGGAGGGGGGCGGCGAATGAATAAAATTTCCCAAGTGAGACAAAGAAACTTCTGTCAGACAGGTATGACTTGAACCACTCCAAGGCAGTGCCTCTAATTGATGTACATGATGTTCTAGGTGGGAAATTAAAATGTTGTGATCTACTGTATCAAAAGCTGCTGTGAGATCCAAAAGCACAAATAAGACAGAATTCCCAGAGTCAGCAGTTAGTAAGATATCATTAAAAACTCTCAAAGTGCTTTAAAATCTGCTTGAAATACCTCAAAAATGTTTTGACTCGTTTAAAAAAACAGTCCAAACGGTGAAAAAATTACAATTACTTCTTAATTGTTGTTCTTACTACTTGAGCTATTCCTGTTAAAAGTAGTTTTAAAACCTACTGCATCATAGAGTGCACTTTTTTTTTTTTTTACACAATGCTTGCATTTTGGTTTAGTTTTTGTCAAAGAGATAACAACACAGTGTAACATGTCATGTGTTGCTTTTTCATCTGAGGTTTTATTTAAATTATTTCAAAATTTGGTGAAGACTAGATGACTTTTTAACTTGTGTCCTGATGTGTAAAACTAGAACAGAAAGATGGCGTACTTTTTTTTTTAAACGACTGCATTCTGGGGAGAGTTATGAACAGACTATGAAAAGATGTGGCAGCAAACTGGAAGGAAAACTAGCAAAAATAAAACTAATAGAAATGGAAAAGAACCCTGAACCAGCTCTTCAGTTGCAGCACGGTTGCATGGTGATCCCAAGGATCATGCCCATGACAAGTGATGATAACTAATGATCATCAAATAGAAGAATAAATGATAAATGAAAAGAAAATTCTTCATGTACACAGAAACACAAATAACTTGTAATGATTTATTCAGGAAAAATCTTTGTATAAATGTGATGATTTGGGTTAAAAATATAATTCACTCATCTTCAACATTTTTTTTAACGACTGAACTAGAGATCCTGTCCCAGCTGTCATTGGCTGGGAGGCTGTGTGCACCAGGTCTCTCGCAACACTGGAATAATTTATTTATAAAGAGAAAAGTTTTGTCTTTTTCCCACCTAGAAGCATTTCTTTGTCAACATAAAATAAGAGACTCCTGCCTTACAGTACATTTTACACATATGAATAAATAAAACGATAGATGGCACTTGTGTTAGCCTGACTTTGCTCAGTTCATTAATCAGTAACTTCTTATTTTTAAGAACATATTTGGTCCCACTCTGGACTTTCAACCTTAAAACACCACACAGACATCTATTAGCAAAATTATACCACATATATCCACTATTACTTACACAGTCCAGATATTAATAGATTATATTATTTACATTTACAGACATTATATTAAACTCGTGCTCCAAAGTTGTTGTGCAGTGGACAGTGTTTGTAAACTTAACAGATTTCCTTATTTCTTCACTTGGTCAGTGGCAGTCGCTGCAAACTGCAGAGAAATTACTCGCTGGAGGTAGTTTATAGATTTTTTGAGGTCTTAAGAGCCTTATAATTCCAGATTAGGGGCATCTCTCCTCTCCAGGCTGTAACTGGATAGTTTTTGTGTTAGTCATCAAGAAGGTTCCTCGACTCCATCTGCAGTGCCTCGTCTACGCTGTGATTGTGCCTGAAGCCCTCCAGATCAGCTGCCAGGAGAACCTTCAGAATAGAGGGCTGAAGGAGGGAGGAAGACACAAGCAGGGGAAAGCAAAAGATGATGAGTATGAACTCATTCAGTAAGGATTAAAGGTTTTTAAGGACTGAAGGGTGTACCTGCAATCCGGCAAAAATCAGATGCACTTCTCGGAGTTTGAACTGTCTCAGCAGGTCCCTGAGCTCACTGATCACTGTGTAATCGATGACGCTGACGTGAGAGCAGTCCAGCACCACAGACCGTGGTGGAGACACTGGGGAAAGACGAGCAAGTAAACAGCAGGAAACACTGAAATGTGCCCACACAGACTATCAAGCATTTCATTACCCTGCAGAGCCCGAGTGTGTATGATGTGGCTGAGATACTCGGTAGCAGGAAAAGTGAGGCCACTGCTCAACTCCATCACCAACACGCCGTGATCAGTCACCTGCAATGCAGAAATGCAATATTACAGCATTAGTCTTGTTTGATACCACATATTTCAAATGTGTCCTCATCAAAGTTATGAAAAATGTTTAGTTTTAGTTTTTACTACTTTTATTTTTAGCTTATTCATTATTAAGTATTGGCAGGGCAAGATTTAAGAAGTTCACAGAAAGTCTCAAAGTTCTGTTGACATTCCAGTTCCAGTTCTTCATTTAGTTTTTCTTAAGCCTCTCAGAGGTGGACTCGCTGGTGTCTTTTGTCCTGCTGCAGAACCCAAGTGCGCTTCAGCAGAGGTCATGAACAGACGGTCGGACATTCTGCATTTTGTATTTACACTTTTTCCCACCACTGTAACTGGCTCTAAAATAAACTGAAATGGTGAATACCCCACTACGAAACAACACAGTGTCTCCTGCATCTGGGTTCTAGTTTGGTCCTGATATAAGATGCAGTCTGAGAGAGTTTAGCTGCTGGAAGCTGGGCCAGTCATCACACACTGGTGTGACAGGAAGAAGCAGCAAAACATCACAATTTAACTCTATGATGACTTTTCTCTGGGTGGATAAGGATGGATCCAGCTTTGATTCACATACCTACAAAAAGCAAATGTTTAACCCAGGCAAATACTAACAAAAAAAAATCTTATGTGCCGCTTTTAAGACATTTTCACGGTCAAATCATCCTTAATCATTATCCTCTTTTGCGTCCTTCATCTCTCCCTCCCCTCTTTCTCTTTTCATGTATTTTTTTTTACATTTTTAGTACTTTACGGATTAGTATTTTATGACTTTTAAGACCATTTCATGACTTAATATTTGTGACCTTCTTAATTGTTTTTTTCTCCTGTTTTATGCTTGTGAGCCACTTTTACCCTTTACCCGTGATATTGAGCCAAACAAACTCACTTCACATGACTAGTTTCATACACTGCTTGCACACAGATATAAAAAGATAACGCACCTCTATCTGGGGTCTGGCCATACTGTAGAGCAGCAGGGCTCCAGACACAGCTATACCTCCTACGATGCCGTACTGCACCGCCCAGAAACTCATCAGGAACGTCACAAAAAAGGGGAGAAGGTCCAGCTCTATGGGGGATAAATCATCATCATTAACGTTTAAGTGCCATCGATACTAGACGTTACACATGTTACATATTATGTTCTTGCCTAAAAATGGGGTACTGAGATGGTGACTGAGTCTGGCTCCAGACTCCAGAATTCTCCCTCCCATATAAAGTCGTTTACAACAGTTGACAGATTGAATTCAGTTCAATCCACTTTTTTCACTTTTTCACATCTTTTCTATATATTTTGGCTACTCTGTATAGTCAAATACAAAGAACTTTGGGTAAATTCTGTTTTTAATTTAAATATCTTACATAAATAAAAGTGACTTGACTAATTAAAATAGCAAGATGAAACTCACTTCGTATCCTCCACATCTTAGCCACCACACGGTAATCCACCATGGGAGCCACCGCACAGATGATGACAGCAGCTAGAGAAGCTTTGGGGATGTAATAAAAGGCCGGCATGAGGAAGGCCAAGGAGAGCAACACTATTACACCTGCAAGAATAAAGAGAAAGAAAATCATGAAACATTTAAAAACAGTATAAACAACATAAAATATGATATTTATTTGCACCAAAATAGCAAAAAAATTTGTGATTGTTATTTTGGTTTTGACTTCAAGGTGCATTTTTATTATTTTTTTAAATAAGAAGGATGCTATGACAGACTGAAAGATAAACTTTTGAATTCTTGTACAAACATTGTTCTTGCAGTGTCTCCAACCTGCACGATAAGCCTTTTAATTTTACCAATAACGAAAAAAGAAACTAAAGAAATGTGAGGTGAGGATAATTTGCTGTATGACAACATAAATGGCCACAAGGGGGCAGAAGAGGAAAACGTAAAAGCTGAAAGTGTCACAACTTACTGGTGACAACCCCTCCAGCTGGAGTGCAAACTCCAGTCTGGGAGTTCACAGCTGTCCTGGATGTGAAAGAAAACATGTCAGTATAAACATAACTGTTATTATAACTATGAAAATAACACACACAGACACACAAACCTCCCAAAGCTGCCTGTGACAGGGTAGGCTGACACAAAGGAGCCCATGATGTTGGTCACTCCGATTGCCAGCAGCTCCTGGTTGGCATCGATCCTGTAGTCGTTCTGACTGGCTGAGGAGAAACATTAAGTTAAAATCAGTCACCAGTGTGATGAGGAAAAACATTCTTTAGCTGCCTTTATTATCTAATATCTAATCTTCTTACTTTAGCACCTTTGTGGTTCAGCTACCCAATTTCGCTGTGCAAGAAACCGCACAATGACAATAAAAAGCTCTAAGTCTAAGTCTCTCTAATAACTATTTAATGAGTAGAAAAATGCTTTTGAAACATGTTTTGTTTTTAAAAATGTATAAAGCATTGATCTTTATTAATGTCATCTTCATGATGAAGCCTTAAATTGACAGCCATGTTGCACTTACAAGCTAAATACATGATAAATATTAAGATTGCTATTGGAGTTTTATATGTTTACAGTGTTAGTTTAACGTGTTAAATTATGGGACTGTCAGCTATTAGTTTTGGAGATACTTATTTTTATTATTATTCTGGTAAGAAATGTGAATATCTGTACCATATTTTATGTCTATCGTTTAATTCTGTCTGAAGACATCTCATTGAAAAAGTGGAAACGTCAAGGAATTACCAGCATCATTATGATTATCCTCTGAAACCAGTGATTAACATTACTTACCAAATGCTTTCGCAATAGCAATGCTCTCCAACAGGCCCATGAAGGGGATCACCGCTAGCCCTCCTCCAAAGTCCTTTAAAACACACAGAGAGGAAGACGAGACAGTCAGCAGCTCTTTCTGAGAGCAGAGGGATTCTGGAAGTGAAACTTTCAGCTCAATCATTTATCAAAAAGATCCAGTGTCTTCATCGGGTTACTGGCGGTTTCCTCCTTACTTTCACAATCTCTCCAAAGGAAACGACGGTGCCGTTGGCTGTAGTGTCAGAGGTGGGTGGAGGCCTGAATGGTGGCAGTCCGCGGGTAGTTTTTCCAGTGATCGTGAAGACGTGATTACCATACGCCTCCCAGGAAAATGCTATGAGGGATGCAGCGATGACCACTGCAGCGTTACGCACTGATGATATAAAGAAATACAATAAAAATGTAATGAACAGAATATTTTTTTTTGTAAAAGAGAGACACGTGTACTCAAACACAAAGGTACTCACTGGTAGCTACAGCCCACACTACTTTCCTGGCATACATGGAGCAGGTGGAGTCACTGTCAGAGGTTAGACTCGACTTCATGAACATCAACGTGACCAGCAGAGCGAGACAAATCAGACCAAGAACCACATCACCGATCCTGGCCTCAGGGATCTTGTGGAAGGTGTAGTAAACCTCCAGGAAAAACTGCTGAGGGACACCCTGGATTCCCAGAATATTCTAGAAAAAAAGGAAGAGCAGGTAAAACCACTGACATTATGAACAGAAAATGAGAGGGCAAGAGCAGTTCTCTCTTTGGAGTTTACGCACTCAGAGCAGTCAAAATGCACTTTTGAGTATAACCTAAACATTCGCGTGTGCGATCGTGGCTCAAGAGTTTGGAGGTCGCCTTGTAATCGGAAGGTTGCCAGTTCGAGCCCTGGCTCGGACAGTCTTGGTCGTTGTGTCTTTGGGCAAGACACTTCACCTGTTGCCTACTGGTGGCGCCAGTGTCCAGCAGCCTTGCCTCTGTCAGTGCGCCCCAGGGTGGCTGTGGCTACAATGTAGCTTGCCATCACCAGTGTGTGAATGATTGGATGTTTAAAGCGCTTTGGGGTCCTTAGGGACTAATAAAGCGCTATACAAATACAGACCATTTACCATTTATTGTTAATCAGTTCACCAACAATGATGCAAATCCACCAGTAAAAGCTCAACACAGATTATAGTGCTCACCAGTCACATCTTTGACCTGTCTGCATGAGGTCAATGGGAAATTGATAGGTGTGATTTTTGTGGGAAACCACACCACAACTTTTTTCCTTTTCTTTTTTTTGAAGGCAACTATTAATTTTATTGTATTTTATGTATGCGTGTGCAAGCAAAGAGATTTCAACTTGCATTAATTAATAAAGAAACACTGATGCAGAATATAGAGTTTTAAGACACAGACTTTTCAAATATTTATTTACTAAAGTCAGAGGTAAAGCCATGTGCTTAGTTTATAGAGAGCAGACTGCTGTGTTTAAGTGTTTTATTAAGAGGCTAAACCGCAGAGAAGTACAAGAACCTGACTGAAGCAGAGCGGGAATGTACATCAGAGCCTGTGCTAGTAAAAAAAAAATAAAAAAGCAATAAGGAGTTTTGTAGGCAGAAGGAGAACATGCAAACTCCACACAGAAAGGACCCAGCAGGTGGATTCAAACACACAACCTTTTAGCTTAAAGGCAACAGTACTAACCACTGGTCGACCCAATGCTCAAATCATTATTGTGGTGCTTTCTGGTGACTTTTCTATTTTCTTAGATGCCAATAAGCTAGTTTTGATCATTCTAGAGATTTTTTTTTAAATTCTGTGTGCTTCTCAGTGTATTTTTCAGCACTTCTTCTGTCATGATTCTGGGTCTTTTACCCAGCGTTTTGTGTTTTTTGGTCTTTTCAAGTTCTGTTTATTTTTCATTATCTTTAGTTTGCTGGTTTTGGTTTAGACTTTCACCTTTGTGTACTCCCTTAGCGTTTCAGTCTTGAGCATTTAGTTCAAATTACTGTTTCCTACCTTTTCCTTCTATGCCAGTTCCCCTACGTTTAGGCTAGTTCTGTCTGCAGTTTAGTTATTGTGCCTCTCTTCCTGTTTTATTTTGATACCATTTTGTCTCCTTTACATTGTGTTTAGTCTTACTTTCTCCCCCTGCCTCATTGTGTCGATTATTTACACCTGTGTTTATTTGCCCCAGCTGTTCCACGTTCCCCTAATCTGCCTTGGTGCAGTTATACCCTCAGTTTGGCCCTTGCTCTTTGTTGTGTCATCTGTTATGCCTTCCTGTTTTCTCTGGTCTCATTTCCATCCTGGCGTGTTTATTTATGTAATATTTTCCTTTCTGCTTTGTTTTAATAAAGACTCACTTTTTATCTTTTCATTCTTTTAAAGACTTTTTTTTCCTACTGAGGCATACAGTTCGATGTGTTGTATATGCTGAGATAACTCTATGTATGTGTGTTAGTTTTTGCTGTGTGTGCATGTTTTCACTCTTACTTTGACTTGGCCAAATCCAATGGTTACTGCAGCAGCACATGTGAAGCCTTTTATTACAGGAAAAGAGATGAAGTCCAGAAGGAAACCTGCAGAAGAGAAGCAAAGCAAAGCAGTGGATGATTTACAGAACCAAGACATTATTAAACCTTCCAGATTTCAAATATTACAGTAACTCTTTAAGGAAAAAATATAAATTCTCATTTGATAAGGAGCTTATGTTCGTAGGCTGCCCATTCATTGACATTTTACCGTAAAATGACACAAGACTAGTAAGTCATTTAAAAATAACCCGCAGCACAATTAAGTTTGGATTGGGTCCTGTCCAAGGAGAACATGAGACAAGGTTTCATGTTCTCCTTGTGCCTGTGGAGTTTGTTCCAGGTACTCTAGCTTCCTCCCACAGTCCAAAGACATGCTTGGTCGGGTGATGGCAATTCTAACCTAGATGTTAATGTGAGCATGAATGGCTATCTCTCTGTGCCATCCCTGTCCAGGGTGTATCCTGCGTCACACCATATGAAAGCAGTGAGGGGGCTCCAGCTCCGTACGACCCTGAACTGGATATGTGGCTAATAAAATGGATGAACAGATGACTATTTAAGAGCCACAGATTTTATAGTAGACTGTCTACTTCTAAAATTTAAGTTCCTACATGATAGTTACTCGATTTTTGTGATGTTGTTTTTACTTTTGGACTTCACCTTAAATTTTACATACTGGAGGATGTGATAAACTACCAGTGCTCTCAGACTCACACAACAATGTGTGTTAGTGTGAAAAAATATTTTGTTTTGCTGTCAGTGGTTCACAAGTTTTTCAGGAAAAGCCCAAAACTGAAATCACAAGCTTTCCACATGACCTCGGGAGCACTCATTTCACCTAATCTCAGTAACGCCATCACAGCTTGGATGAGTCCACAGAGGAGGCTGAGCAGCACGGCTCGGTGAGGCTGCCCTCCCACCACAGAGGAGCACAAGAGGGACATGATGGCCGTGGGGCCCAGGGTCACATCCTTGGAGGTTCCCAGAAAGGTGTAAATGAACCCCCCCATGAAGGCCGAGTAGAGTCCGAACTGTGGACAGAAAATAAAATAAAGTCTGAACTAATTATGCAGCTAATTATTTTTTCATCTTAAAGCTCATGTCTCAGGAAAAGAGGAAAGCCAAATTAGTTATCCAGAGGGAGGTGAACCCTAATGGAAAGCCTAAGACTCGCCTGCACAGGAAGGCCGGCCACTTCAGCATAAGCCAGCGCTTGTGGTACAGTCGTCAATCCAACAGTGAGACCAGCAAGGACGTCCATCTTTAGCCATTTCAGGTTGTACTTTGGCAGCCATGAGAGGATGGGCAACCAGGCCTTCAGGGTGCTGTAGGAACAGCAGCACCGGGCTGACTGTCTTCTCATCAGACGCCGCTGCATCACACTTAGAGGTAAAGACTGGCGGGAGAGGAATTCAGCAAAGAGACATCTGTAGCAGAAAAAAGTAAAATGAACAAAACAACAGCCACACACAAAGCATGAGTTCTCCCCTCAGCTTTAAATATCATCAGCTTTGCTGGGTGCTGCCCAAGTTTCTGTTTTTTCCTTTTATTTCCTACCTCCTGCTGAGATATGCAGCATTCAGGAAAACGCCACAAAGATGCTGCTCATGCAAGCAGCTGTCAACCTGTTTGTTTGCATTTCTTCAAGCCGAGGACTTATCTTCAGGTGCATGCTGTGATCTGCGTGCCACACAAAAAAAGAACCATTCACAAGCTCACTGTGTGTCATTTACAATTATATGGCGATCATATGACAGCTGGGTGCTTTGCATACCGGTATCTGAACAGTCAGGACTTTTTTTTTTTCATGAAGTCACCTTTACCTTCAAACTATAAACTCCCTCATCAGAAAAGTCCAACAGATAGGTCCACAGTCTTACGTGAACTTGACCTCAGACTGATACTTTATCTCCCACTGTGTCTGATTATGAGTCTATGTTACCCAGACTATAACAACCTTGTAATTATCAAAAAAGAATGATAATACACTAAAAACAGTGATGTGTTTGGGTGCAAGAGAGAAGAATGCACAGAAGAGACTGAATTCGTATACTACAGAAATGAAACAAAACAGAATAAAATAGAAATTTGACAATATAATATAAAATAACTCCGCAGTGTTTAACCGAACTGAACCAAAATAGACTAAAATAGACAAGAACAGACCAAAATAAAGTAGAAAAGAGTAAATAAAATAGAATAGAGTTGAATAAAACATAAATTCTTACACAGCGTGATGCTTTCTCTTGGCTGGGCTGTGATTTTTCACGTGCTTCTCTACTGTTCCTTTTGCTAAACCCACTTCTCCAAAAACATTGCGCTGACTAGGCGCGAGATAAGTCGTTTCCTGTTTTAAAAAAAAAAAAAAAAATAAGTCGTTTCCTGTTTTTTTTCTCCTCACGTGACTTGTGTCATGTGACTCCCAGTGGGCGGGGTTTGAGTTGTTTGAGGAAGCATATTTCACGTCGTTCCAACAATGCTTTTAAGTGCTAACTTTAGCGAGTTTTGTTTTCATATTTAAAGTTTATTTTTCTGTGGAGAAATAGAGGAAGAGGCCAGCATGCTCCCTCGGGTTGTTTTTATTATTTTTTTAGCATCATGTTGCATCGGAGAGTCCAAAACAAGAAATGTTCTTCTAATAATTGGTGAGTTCACGTTTTTGTGCTCCTGGAGAAACTATAAATCATTTCTGTTATCTGGCTGGAAATTTAAAATGCTGAAATACACCCTCCTGTTGCCATTACAATTATCTGCAAAAATCTCGAGCCACCCTTAAATTCGTTATATAACAGAGATTCAATAGTTCCCGAAGTTTTTCATTGGACATTGACTGCTTGTTCACTCATTTTCAATCCACTTAAAAGTGCCAGGCTTAAAAAAAAATATCTACAGCATTAATGATTAATGAAAGCTACATGGGGAAAAGGCTTAAGTACACCAAATTACACAAGAATTGAACTGAAAATCAGCAGTAACAGTCTCAAATCCAAATTTGAGATTGTTGGTTCAAATCATTGTTAGTATTTACAGAGAAGATCAGGGGAGAGGTACAACAGCTATCTGTAACAGTGCAGGCTCTGTCATGGTTTGGAGCTGCAGTTGGGGATCATAAAAACTGATGGACACTGGGATGGATGCAGAAAGCGTCTTACTAAAAACAGCTTTAATTTTTCAGGATGATCAAATGATCTCAAATGCACCGACAATGCAGTGAAAGCATGCCTGGATAGAAAAACACATACTGGAGTACCATCAGTCATGGATCGGCCTCCCCAGAGACTTTATCATTATAGTGATAGGGAACAGTGCAAAAGAACAGCTTTGAATGTCCTTCAAGCCTGGAGAATGATTCCTGAAGACTGCTCAAAAAAAATTACAAGAAAGCTTGCCCAAGACAGTTCAGGCTGTGTTGAAGAAATAAGATAGTCATACCAAATATTGACTTTTTGGATTGTATAAACTCTGTATATAGAAATAAGTAGAGGCACGAGATTTGCACAGTACTGAAAGTGCATGATGGAGGTTATAAGTGTTTTAGGCAGTTGGTTTTATTTTGTTTATTAGTAGAACCTCTCTCCATAACATAAAATAATTAAGTTGACTAAATCCAAACAAACTAAATATGAGGCAGAAGTCTGTTTGTATGTTACAATGTTGAGCCGTTTTAACCTTCATGCAAGTAGATTTTATTATCGTACAAATATTCTATGAAGGAATATGTTTAAAGTAAAACTAATCTAAAATGATCTGTCAGAAAATGCCAAACAATTGGAAAAAAATGAAAACTATACTCAGGGAAAAAGAAAAATGTCAGTGTCTCTTTACATGAAGCCTGATCCACCAAGAAACACTTTTCCTACTTAAATCCTCTGCACTGAACCCCAACCTTAAACCCATCCTGTACTTCTGAGAAGAACTGCAATTGTGACTCAAAGCCAGGTTTCATTACCCTACTGACTTTGCAAAGCAGTATGTAGATGACAAAGATTTTAGAGATTATTAAAAGTGAGTTATGGGCATTTTGTTTGAGCCCCCGCATCAGTTTCTGTCTTTTTCTCCTCACAGCTGATGATGCAGGTTTCGAGACAGAGGTTTATAACAACTCTGTGGTCCACACGCCTCACCTGCGCTCTCTGGCTCAGCACAGCGTGGTGTTCAAGAACGCCTTCACATCTGTCAGCAGCTGCTCACCCAGCCGCTCCGCCATCCTCACCGGCCTGCCACAGGTGAGACACACACACCTATAAATGCCTCTCATTAAAGCGAGGTGAATTATTGAGGTGTGTTTCTCTTGTGGTTTCCAGCATCAGAATGGCATTTATGGACTTCATCAAGGAGTCCATCACTTTAATTCTTTTGATGAAGTACAAAGTCTGCCACTGCTTCTCAAACAAACCAACGTACACACAGGTAGATAACAAAATGACCCGTTTTTCTCATGTCTATAAAAAAAAATCTTTCTTATTTTTTACTTTTTAAACTCACTGATTGTTTCTTCACAGGTATAATTGGAAAGAAGCACGTTGGCCCTGGATCTGTCTACCCCTTTGACTTTGCCTACACAGAGGAAAACAGCTCTGTCCTCCAGGTGGGGAGGAACATCACTCGCATTAAACTCCTGGTCCGCAAGTTTTTCCAGACTCACAAAGAGGAAGCCTTTCAACGAAAGAACGGGAAAGAAGCAGAAAAAAGTAACCGGGAGAATATAAAGAATGAAGACAGGCCATTTTTCCTTTATGTTGCCTTCCATGATACTCATCGATGTGGACACTCGCAGCCCCAATACGGAGCCTTCTGTGAGAAGTTTGGGAATGGTGAAAAGGGGATGGGTAGAATCCCTGACTGGACACCACAGTATTACACGCCAGACCAAGTAAAGGTCAGAAAAATCCCAGTTTCTGCTTTAATACCTGTTTTATGTCATTATTTAACTGTTTTAAAAAGAAAAAGGCTATAAAATCAAAGCAGGCTAGTCCATTTTGCTGAAATTTCATTGCAGCAGCTGACATTGTTGTATGCATGCTCCTACTGAGATGGTAGATGGTATCATTAGGAATTTCCTGATCTCCAGATCTGGACCCGGACATCACTGAGCTCCTAGATAGTCTGAGGTGCAACCTGGCAGCATCAGATAGCCTGAAACATAACATACCAGAGTTGTTCTATCGGATTTAGGGGCCCAGTCGGTGGTATCAGTTACTTCATCCTCCAGGAAGTGCATGCATACTCTCGCCACATGAAGCCAGGCTTTGTCGTGCAACTGGAGGAACCCAGGAACCACTGTGCCATTGTACTGTGTGTGCCGTTGCCTAGCCTGCATGGATATGCTTCCCCAGACCATCACAGAACCATCACCAAACTGGTCATGCTGAACAACATTACAGGCAGCATTATTCTCCAACTTGTCCAAACCCATTCCTGTCTGTCACATGTGCTCAGCATGAGCCTGTTCTCATTAATGAAAAGTACAGGGTGACAGTGGTGGACTTAAATTTTGGCATTTTATAGTAAATGACAGTCAGGCTCTATGGTGCCGGGCAGTGAGCACAGGACCAACTAGAGTACACTAAGCCCTCAGTGCACCGTCATGAGCCTGCTGTAGGGCTCCAGATCAATATCCCAGAGGTTGGCTTGATGCTATACTCTGGTTAAAGTGTTTCTTTAATTATTACAAAACTGTTTACTGTAGTAGTGTGTTTTTGTTTCTGGGATTGTGCCTAAAATGTGGCTGTGCAGATTTCTGCAAAACTGCTCATTCAAACGAAATGAGTGAGTCAAGTCATTTGTTACAGGAAACTAAAGACAATAAATAAATAAATAAATGAAATTAAACAAAACATATACTCAGGTTTTTCTGAGAACTGTTTAAACCAGCGGTCCCCAGAGTTGAGGCTCAGGTGTGAAATGTATAGTTTTCAGGGTTTTTATCGGTTTTCAGCGTTATTTTGTTATCGTTTTCATCGTTTACTGTTTTCCTTGGTCTTTTCACGTGTGTTGTGAATAAATTTTCTTTTTTTCGGTACCGGTACTAGTTTTATTTTGTTGTATTTATCCGTGACACCTTAAAGGCCGTTCCGTGAAAATATTGTCGGGCATAAACCGGTCCGTGGCGCAAAAAAGGTTGGAGACCGTTGGTTTAAACCATCTGACTGATTAAGTTGTATAAAAGTTAGGACTGTTTTGGCCAGATGCCATATTTTTCACACCAAGTCAAAAGTTTGTTTAAATGTCAGAATTAGCTGTAGTTACAGTTACGTGCTTTGGGAGTGCATTAATGTTAATAAATGTGGGTTCATTCATGACGTACTCGCCTAACAATAAATTCTAAACGGAGTACTCATCGATGATGGTTTTATCACGGACTTCATATTTGACCAAACACCAGATAAAGCATTTAAGATTTGGTCTTGAGCTCATTGCTGCTTTGCATTACAGCCTGCACAGGCTGCAGTTGAAATTAACAGAAATTTCCAAATGCCCAAATTTTCCACAGCTTTTTCTTATCTCCCAGTTTGTCTTAGTCTTTACTCTTTTTTTTATTTTATTTTATTTTTTAACTTTTCACGTTACCATGATGGTTGAATTAAAGCTACAGAACTTTAACACATGATAATGCAGAATTTCCTCATCTTGTGCACTTCAGGTTCCTCCTTTTGTGCCGGATACACCTGCATCACGAGCTGACTTGGCTGCACTGTACACCACAGTGAGCCGGCTGGATCAGGGTGCGTAACGGTTTTATAACATAGAAAAAGAAGGTTGTAAAACACTAAACTACGATGCTGCGCATATCCCCTGCAGGTATCGGTTTAGTTCTTCAGGAGCTCAGAGAAGCTGGTTATGAGAACGACACTCTGATAATCTACAGCTCAGACAACGGGATCCCCTTCCCGAATGGCAGAACCAACCTTTATCACTCTGGAACGGCAGAGCCGATGCTGGTGTCCTCTCCGGAGCACAGGGAGCGATGGGGAGACACCAGCGAGGCCTACGTCAGCCTGCTGGGTAAGAAAATTGAAGATACAAGGAACGATGCAAATGGACCTTTTCTCAGTATTTTAGGCCTTAAAATTAAGCAGCTATCCATTATGAGCACAGAGTGAGCTGCAGGTTAAAGTTAAATACTGATGCCACTCATTCCTAAACCTTTCTGGATTGTGAATAACAAACAATAAAAAAGTTCTAATAATTACGATCCAGTAAAGAGTGACAGAGCAGAAGAGTCGGTGTGTTGATCTGAAGCAGACACTAGATGGAGACTTAACAACAGAGCATGAAATATTGATAGAAGGAAAAATAATAGAGTAATAGACTGTACAAGTAGGGGTAGAAGTATTTTCGCAACCTATCAACAAATACTAACAAAAATACAGAGATATGTGGCTTTCTTTTTCTTTCTTTTGACGGTGTTGTATAAATATGAGGGTATCCCTTAGTTTAAAATGTACTATTTAAAGCTAAGGGGTCTTATATTTTGGTCTGTGTGCCTTTTTAAGAATTCCTTTAATTATTAGTAACTTAAGTTGAACATTTGTCAGTTTTTTGTTTGTTTTTACTATCTTTTCTTTTCCTTTTTATTTTTACAGACATCACTCCCACCATCCTCGACTGGTTCTCTGTTCCTTACCCATCCTACAGCCTACCTGGCACCCCTGCCTCCCAGGTCCACCTCACTGGCCGCTCGTTACTCCCTGCTTTGGTAACTGAGCCCACCAGCTGGCACACTGTCTACTCCAGCCAGTCCCTGCATGAGGTCAGGACATCACCACCACTTTAGCTTGATGAATCATTTTTATTTCTAGCTCTAAATTTTTATTTTGGACTCTACGGTGGTAGCCTTGCTTGAACTCAGTTTAAAATATTCCCTTATCTAAACTAATGATGAGCTATTTTCGCTCCTCTTACTTGAAGCCAACCTTTTTCTGATTGGCTGCCCCTTACAAGCTAAAAGTTTGAACAGCAGTGGGCTGCTGTGCTTACAGCTAGAGTTGTAAGCCTGACACAACCATATAAGAATATCTGCTTTGACTGGACTCACACTGAGCCAAGAGTAGGGAACAAAAGTCTAAAACCAAGTGCTTAGAGCAGTGTGGAGCTTTTGGCTCAGAAGGATTAATTGCACGTACACTGACATCTTTATTTTAAATTCGCTGTTGCAAAAGTATTAATAAGACAGAAAATCAAGAAAAACATGACAGCAACACTTTAATGAGAGAATAAAATGTCTTTAACTAAAACTTTTGCTGTGATTTCAGGTCACCATGTACTACCCGATTCGCTCTATTCACCAGGTGCCGTACCACCTTCTGCACAACCTGCACTACCGTATGCCCTTCCCTATTGATCAAGATCTGTACGTGTCGCCCACCTTTCAGGACCTGCTGAACCGCACCACGCTGAGTCAGCCGACACACTGGTTTAAAAGCCTGGAGCAGTACTACTACAGAGCTCGCTGGGAGCTGTACGACACCAGGTCTGTAACAGCTGCTGTCACTCGCTTTGTTAGAGCTGATCCAGAGAAGCAAACACAACCTTATTCCTGATAAGTATCAGTCCCTGCAAAGGACGGGAGTTAAAAGGTCCTCATGGAAAAGTGGATCACAATACTTGACCTTGATCAGTGGATGACTGGGGCATCCACCGATTCCAGTGAGATAAACCTAAAACAGCTGATTTAGCGATAACAACTCTGTCTCAGCAAACAAAGAGCAGAGGTCAAAAACAGAACAAGAATCACGTGTTGAGCAAATTTTATTTGCCATGATTGTTCAGATTTTTTTTTGGTGATCTATCAGTATTTAAAACTTTTTTTCTTTTCTTTTTTTTTTTTTCCAAACACTGTTGCATTTGATGGTAAAGATTCCTGGCATGAATCTCCTGCCCTCCACCCACATATTCAACAACACAGAAAGAGACATGCATGTTAGGTTAATTGGTGATTCTCAATCTGCTGTGGATGTGAGAAGGATAAAGTGCTTAGAGTACAGAAGAAACATGTACTGGTCAAATGCAACTCGTCTTTCGAAGCACTTTGATCGGTCACTAAAAAAAATGCGACACATAAATAGCAGGCTGTTTCCATTTAAAGCTTTTTATTTCACGGTTTGTGTGTCCGTAATTTTTCACTGCAGCAGTAACAAGTGAAAAACTGAGGAGGATGTTGATAACGAGCTGTGCCGTCTTTCACACTAAAAATCAGCAGCACCGTCTTTGCTGTGACTTTTACACTGAGGTTAATCAGTTGTGAGTAGAAAACGTAGATGGTTCGCTAGTTGAGTCCACCACATCTGCAGACACATCGTTCACATCTTATATCAGACCGTTAACAGACTGTTCCCTCAGTTTCTTAGAGTGTAAAGCTTTTTTAAAGATGACATTCATAACAACGGATGAAGGTGACTGTTAGCTGAAGAGTGAACGAGCACAAACGTAATCAAGTTTCTTTTTTCTCCAATAATGAACACTATTGATAGTCTAAAACTACACCACAGATTGGCTTTGAAAACCACGTTTAGCTTAATTTAAAACTGATTTTCAACAACCTGATTGAATGCACAGTATAAAAACATTTAATGAATGACTTATAACACACTATAATGAAGGCATACACTTGTATAAGAACATTTTAACGGATTATTACTTGTCATAATTTATTTCACCATTCATTTCTTACTCTTCTTTCCTGCTGTGCTAATGACTGTTGACCTGAAGGTTTTAATTAATTAATATATATATATTTTAATTATATACCAACATAAACGCCTTATTTAAACGTAGATATGTAGTGCACTTTAAAAAAGTATTTGATGGTAATATTAAGCTTTTAAGAGGTAAAAGTTGGTTTCATTCATAGGCTATGTTTAGTACTTTTAAATGTAATGTGTGGGGGAAAAAACACTAGTCAGATATTATGTTAGCCAATAAAATGCTTATTATTTTCACTAGAAATGGAGGCAAAGCAACCATTCTCTTACTGGGTTTAGGGTTGTGGAGAAGCTGTAGCCTATCACATGTGTCGTGGGGTGAGATTCATGTTAAACCCTGAACGGTTCAACAGTTTAACGCCAACATATTTCCCTGAAGAAATGACTAATTTTAATAAAACTAACAGAAGCTATAGTTGCTATAGTCTAGTCATTTTAGTAAATATAACTCATTATTTTTGCATTAGATGGAGGGATTTGCAGTGAGTAATTGTGGCTTATGAGCTCAGTCTTTCTAAAATGTTTAAATATTAATAATTGCATCGCTAACGCAGGACAGACCCACTGGAAACGAAGAACCTGGTGTCAGACCCGTCCTACAGCGGCGTGCTGGAGAGCCTGAAGCAGGATCTGCAGAAGTGGCAGTGGAAGACTGGCGACCCCTGGGTCTGTGGACCAGACTATGTCCTGGAGGACAAACTGGAGCCGCACTGCAGACCACTTTACAATGGACTATGAGGGACCCTAATGGTACCTTCAGTCATCTTGACTGATAAAGGTCTATGGATGAGGACATTTACTTTGTAAAATACAATATGTTTATTTTTATTTCTAATTTTGTATGTGAGTGATGCTTTTAATGCTTAAAATAAACAATTTCAGTTGCTTTAATTTGTACCGTCCGCTTTATTTTACTGCATAATTTAATCGCTCATCGTTTTTCTCCGTCTCTGTACATTTAAGGTTCATTTTCACCATTTTCATCCAGACTCTCACCATAACCCTGAGTTATAGAAAGGCAACATATTTAGACACCATTTAACTGTTTTTGTTATTGTTGATAGATTGATCTGGTAACTGAAGACGTGGTGGAGTTCATGACGCATGACTGGTGATGTCAGCGGATCAATCTCGAAATGGGTTCTGTTGAAATAGGACCGTTTTTCCTATGAAATCCACTTTGAAGTCAGACTGGTTCGTTAAATCCTTGTAGGAAGCTGTTAAAACTCGTTCACCCATCGATCGGCTCATCTTGTCATTCCTGATCCATCTGCCTTTACTTCAATTCAAGATTTTGAAGCCCTTTGCTCTGATTTTGCTTGATGGAGCTGATTTCTGTGAATGAAGTAATGAATCGTAACTTTTCACTGATGTGAAAACTCAACCAAGAAATTCTGAAAATTGGTCAGTCTGATTATTTTACATTGTGATGTAATAAATACGTGCAGTTAGGACACGGACACGGACACACACACACACACACACACTTAATTACTGGGTGATTTATTGAAGGAAAAATTGGAACCCTTTACCCCTCAAGTGAGGTTATTCAGTAATTCTGTTATGCTGTGGGCGGCATTTTGCTGGCATGGTTTCACTCCACTTATTCCCTTAGATGACTGCTTCTTCCAAGATGACAAAGCTCCTCATCCAAAGGGGGCACTGACTCAGTAGTTTCACGAGAATGATGTGAATCATATGCTGAGACCTGCACACTTACCAATTTTGATTCTAACTGAACATTTGAGGGATTTTCAACCAACTTCTTAAGCAGCATCTCAACAACCATCAACAAAACGACAAATCCGGAAATATCTTTTGGAAAGGGGAAAAAAGAAAACCACCTGTCGCTCAAGTAGAGTTCTTTTAGGAATGAATCAGTGAAATACAAGGTGTCTTCCTTTAATTTGTCGGTATCCGGTGTCTGTTGTGTTTTGACTACAGTGTCAGTGTCTGTCACGGTCGACTGATGTTAATCAATTTCGCTCTGACCTCTTCAAGGGTCAGAGATTTGCTGACGTCCTATGACCCTCTATCACTTACCACATACACAAACACATTCCAGTGGCGCCAATAAACCATCAAGAGCGGATCAATTCGGATGTTTTTTTTCCTCCTTTTGAAGATGGATCATCATCCGCCCACCTCATAGCTCTGATTTGACGAACGACCTGGGTCACGATAACGTCGCCCAGTCAGCCTATATAAGCAGCAGAAAGTTTCCTGAACACCAAGCAAAACAAACGCACCGCTGACGAGAAAAGTTCTGCGTAAAACGTGCCAAGACGGTTCCAGACATGGAGAAATCAGCCAGGTTTGCTGTGGTGTGCGTTGGAGTGTCTCTGCTCATCTCCTGCTATTCAGTTGAAGCCTGGTACAAGCAGACCACCGGTCCCAGTTACTACTCGGTTGGTCGCGCCTCAGGTTTGCTGTCCGGTATCAGGAGGTCACCGTATGTCCGGAGATCCGACTCCGAGGAGACGCTGATGGAGAGCGGAGAGACAGTCGGTAACAACGTAATCCCGGAGAGTTCCAGGCAGATCTCCATCCTCAAAAGCATGGTGAGTGCCAAAAAAGAACATACTACAAACGCTATTCTTGTTAGGAAGCGCTTTAAAACATGACCATTCAGAGTAAAACGAAGAAGGTATGCGCGTAAAGTTTGTTTTCCATTCAGCTCGCACACTGGCGATTAATTAGTGCTGAAAGTTTGACATCTTAAAAATAAAATAAATTTAAAAAAAAAAAAATCAGGATGAGATTGAATTAATACTCCTGATATATTTGGGTTTTTTTTTTTTAAATATCTTAAAGACAAAAACAAAGAAAACAGAAAAATGAAATGATTGGGCGCTGAAGGTCAGCTTTAATAAAACTGCTATCGCATATTTAACTAAATCTAAACTGATTACATCCCTAACTCCAGGATTAATTATTTTAGTCTGCATGATTTTATGTAATCGGTGGAAATCAGTGAAATGTAAGTTTTCAGGCTGGTTAAACAGGACTCGTCTTTTGCCTTTAAATTCTCTCATCTGTCATTTTCGCCTCATTCAGGCCATCTGCGTGAAGGACATCTCTCCAAACCTGAAGAGCTGCGAGCTGATGCGGGACGGGACGGGCACCTTCCAGTGCAAGGCGGACGTCTTCCTCACTCTGGACTCCCTGGACTGCCTGTCCGCGTAAGTCCCGACTGGACTCGTCCTCCGCAGAATCCGGGGAGCACTGCTGTGGAAACCGGAAAAAAGAAAAGAAGTAACGAGGATGCATGAGTGTGAGGGTTTGATGGCGACTCCCGGGAAAGACCCACAAATTGTCAAAGACGGACCGCTGCAGACTCTGAATGTTCTCTTATTTAAACCCCTTAACATTGTTCAGTTTTGCTTTTGTTGCGTAGACATGAGTGTAAAAGAAAAAAAACAAGAAAAACATCGGTGTGAGAGATGTTCGCTCAAGCCGTTTTCTTCCCAAATTATTTCTCATCTTTAGTGTTTGAACCCTGACATTTACCTGTGTTGCCAAACTGTATTAAATATACGAGAAGTCGACTGCAGAGCAATTTACTGTAAAGTACTTTTATTTATTTTATCTATTAAAATGAACAAACACTGGTAACCTGCTGTGTAGTCTAACTGTGTCTTTAAATCTTCAACTGCACAGGGGACACATAAGTGGTCCAGCACGGGATTATTTGAATCTTATCCATTTGCATGATTTCCGTTGAGTTTGCAGCATAACATTTATTCTGTACTCCAGATTCAGTACAACCCATAAAGTAAGTCTCAGGACGTAACACTTAATGAACTGTAAACATAAAAAATAATTCAGAAAGAAGAAACAAAGAATGAAAAACACATTTCATACATGCGTATGAAGCATTTATATTACAGCACAGTAAAACAACTTCATCAGGCACTTGGGGGTGTTTTTCTCACTGTTTTTCTTTTTTAGTATCCATATCACACTGCATCAGTCATTACCATATCTTGTTTATTACTGGAGTCAGTAGCACAGGGGAGCCCTGGAAACAAACTCCAGCTCAGCTAATTGCAAACAAATCACATATAGGTGGTTTCATCCTGGCTGAAAAACACAAAAACAGGGTTTGTGTGTAATACTGGAACAATAATTGTCATTGGTGATGGGAAGGAAATTAACAAGTCAGACGTTTCACTTTTTAAATTCTAATAAGTTTCCCCATATCAGTGTGACTGGTAGGAATCAGAAGATAGAGGGGCTGTGCACAGATGTGGGTGTTTTTAGCTCAGGATGTCAAGTCAACACACTCTGGTGTGTTTTTAAAGTGATTAAGACCTCATTTAAAAAAACAAAAAACAAAAAAAAACAAAACAGGCATGACGCACAGCAGAGACAAAGTGATGGATGAGCGGGAAACGCATGATGGAATACTGCGCCACCAAAGTTACTGAACAAACCCTCACCCACGCTCCATGCTGGCCCCACGTTCACAGAGGAGGACACAAATAAATGCCACATGTATCTATATCCAGTCTTCAAACATAAAAATCAGCGTCACTTTTCATAGTTTGACTTCATATAAATCTACAGTATAAAACATTAATGCCTTTTACTTTCAATTAAAGGTTTCAAAAGTCAACATTTCGGGGACCAACACGAGCAAAGCATGAACCGAGTGGTCCTCCACTTCAATCTGCTTTGAAACAGTTTTTAGAAGCTACATGTGATCATGAAATCGAAGAGGAGCAGCAGAGCTCCTGGGGTTCTCCTCACATTAGGGAGATCAGGAATCATGTTTGCGTGACATGATCTCCATATTTCAGTATTTAAAATGTGACAAAGTCCACACGCAGTCACAGGAGCGACACGGCCTCCAGGTTCTCTTTGATTATTGTCTCCATAACCACCTGGAAGACAATCTGGATGTTGGAGGTGTCGGTGGCCGTAGTGAAGTGGTGGTAGATGAGTTTGCTGGGCGTTTTGTTTAGTGAGATGAAGGTGACGGCGATGAAGCGGGCGGCCGAATCCACGTCACAGTCTGCACCTGACGAAGATGAGGGGGGAGAGATCAGATGTGTTTGCAAAAACTCCCAGAGTTGCTTAGTTAATGTTGAAAAGAATGAAATTCTGAATTATGCATTTGCATTTAGGAGGAGATGTGACACCAGTGGCAACCGGCCCACTGAGGCAGTGGAAGTTTCTACTTTTCTATTACAAAAACAGCTTTACTATTCAAGTTTTCACTGACAAGAAAGTGGACATAAGACAAAACAATTGCAAATTATGTAATAAAAGGCAAAAAAGTTTGAGGTGCAGATATTTAAGCACATTTTCTGCCACTTGATTTGAATTAAAACTGATGCGGTGTGTAAGCATCATTTTACTGCCTTAGCTGCTTGTGGGTTATTTACAGTTTGGTCCATAAATTTGTTGGACAAAGACATCGTATTTGTAGTTTTGCACCTCCACAGTGAATTTTAAATCAAATAATAAAGTGCAAACTTTCAGCTTTAGTTTTGTTACAACCATGTTTATACTCAGTCCCTCACAGTCAGAGGTTCATAATTAATTGGACAAACTAACATGATTTGAAATATAAGGACTAGTTTTTCCATTTTAAGACAAAAAAATAAATGTCTGAACGAGGTCACGACCCATGGACATCACCAGATGCTGCATTTCCTACCATAAGATGCTCTGTTAGGCCTTTGATGCAGCCACCTTCAGTTTCTTTTGTGAGGCTTTCTTAAATAGATGGACAGGTTCTTATATAGCACTTTTTTTTACTCTACTTGAGTTTTATAAAACGTGTTATTCACCCGTTCATATCAGTACTTTTTTCTAAGTGTTTTCTATCTAGCATTTACATTCCAGTGAACATATCTTGGCATCGAGGTTGGAGCAGCGAGTGACTGAAGGTTAACTGGATCGAACCACCAACCTGATTAGTAAATGACTTGGTCAGATGTGTGAAAGTTAATTTTCTTAACCATGGAAATAATCCTGTCATCGTGCACTTTACTATCTTTCAAATGTTTTTGGTGTTGCTGAGCTGCCCAGTGCATTCATTCCTATTAAAAATGATCAGGTTGTAGATTTGGTGAATCCCAAAGTTTTTTTTAGGTTTATCTCCATTTTTTAGCCAAATTATAAATTTGCACAAGATGTTATATTATACTTTTCCTTATTTTCTGTCATTACTGTTCCACTGTAATGCCAGTGGTCATGATTTGAAATGGTGAATGTTTATTTTAATCTCATTTTAATCACGACCAGCATTTTTAAATCATTAAATTTAGGCATACATGAGTAATCCCTGTGAGGCAGAATGTTCAGACTGCTTTGAACACTCAGTTTTAAACGGTTTGCTTTTCAGTTTTTTTGTTCTCTGTGATGTGACAGAGCGGATATCCGAGCAGCTCCACCTGCTTGATGTTCAAACCTTTTGTTTGCGAGGTGCAGCCCTTCTGAGGAAAAGCGGTTTAAAGGGAGAGGAGTTAAACAGAGGAGTTTATTTCAGCCAGAGGACGAATTCAGAGGTCAAACCAAGGTGCCGTTTATGATAAATAATGATTATTTTGAACTGTGAATCTTCTGTAGTAGGGTCTAAAAATAAAAGAAGTCGTGAGATGATTTATGAGAGAGGAAAGGAATAAAAAGCAAGTTGTAGTAACATTTTATACTAGATAAGAATAAATACTGGGATGAAGTAGAAAGATCTTTTTTAATAACTCTACTGTTTGGATATTTTCTTAATTCAAGAGAAAACTACGTGGTCACAGGCTTTAAATTAAAGGTGTACCCACACAGGGCAGCTGGAGCAGACAGCTGTCCACCAAGCCTCCTCCCAACCATATCTGACTAACCTAACTGGACCTCTCATCTGTGTTTGTGCTGTTGGTACTTTTTCAAGCAATAAATGGCATTATCTGACAAATAACAGCTTGAAGTTTGTGCTTCAGTTTTAATAAGTGAAATTCTAGTGTTTCATTAGTCTGTTACTAAGCACTAATTAGCAGATTTGTGTGTCTGTGCGCAGCAGCTTGCTTCAAAATTGGACTTAATAACAGCACTTGAATAAATGCACTTAGTCCATTTCCACGACTGATACTAACCAAGCAGAGAAGCTAAACTAGAAAATAATGAATCAACAGTCCAGCCATCCAACTTCTGTCAGCTCCAAGCAAACAAAAACACAACCTACACACATAAAAATGCCGGGAGCCGCTGTATTACTCATCATCACATCTGAGGTCAGTGTGAAATAGACTCTTGCTCTGCAGGCTGACCCCAATCCCAAGTGTTTTAGCATTTTTATTGACATTTGCATGCGAGCAGAGGGGACACGGCCCCTGTTGAGCCCACTGAGACACGAGAAGTGAAATGTTGAGCAGATGCAGAAATCCCCCCAAAATATCACAGTTTGCAGCAGGCTAAGAGCTCATCATTCAATGTACGCATTTAAATCCCCTAGGTGACGCTGGACTAAATTTATGCTTTTATGACAGCAAATACCTATATTTGTAAAACGTGTGAGCTTCATTTAACTCTTGATAGTTTAAAAAGTTTTGACATAGTATTGATGATTTTTAAACACTAAAACCTGGCAGCTCAGTGTTGGCCAAACAGATAAATACCAACATTAATTTTTTATTATAAACACATATGATAGCGAGCATCTAAAGACAAATTCAGGCCGTGATGCATCTGCTGTTTTTCATGATGGTATTCAATGTTTGGGTAGTTACCGTAAATTGTGCAGTACTTTCTATGCAGCTCTAAATGCACTGTGCTTTCAGACAGCACTGCAAGATGGTGAACTTACTGTCTACTGAGTGATTCTGGACACAGCCATGGACTTTTGCATGCTATCATGCTGACCGTGGTAATAACATTCCTAATGAATATCAATCCTACCTTTAAATTGCGGTAAATACAACCGCAGATGTCGCCCAGAGTGCAAGATCTTGTCTTGAAAAAGGTCTATCTTGTTCATGAATAAAATCTGCAAAGAGAGAAAAACAATGAGCTGAGAGAAGGAGTTCATAACAAGAGGAAAATCAGTGTGAAAGAACAACTGTGAAAGATCACGTTTGCAACTAAAACTCTGCAGTAACTGTGGAAAAACATGAAATCCACTGGAATAAATCACAAATATTCACATTAAATGCAAAAATCAATAGCTGTGTTGACACAAACATCGTGTGTTGATGGTGGATCAATGGCTTCGCTCACATCAGTGTTCAGTAATCTGTCGCGCACTTTCCTGCAGTCGAGTTCCACAACCTCAGCGACTCCTTTCGTAAATCTGTCTCTTTGTTTACTTCCTCAACCTGACTACAACTAAACTACACCGCTACTTTTGGCTTTGTAGTGTACCAATTAAAACTCAGACCAGGTTTTCTCTTTCTGGCCTGTCTGATCACAAAAAAAAACAAGGACTAGTTTTTTCCAATAATAACAACAGAGGGGAAAGGTTGTGCACATTTTCAATGAACAAGAAATTGAGCGACACCTAGGTGTGCAATTATCACTGACCAGCCAAAGTGAAAAGTTAATTGAGGTGGAGGTTACAAATTTCCCTCCCACATAAAAAAAAGGGTATCATTAAACACTTTTGTTTAATGAGCCTGTTGGCCATGTTAACATGCAGGTCCACACACACACAACCCTGCACATAAACACGTCACACAAAGATACTTAATTGCCTATTTGGCTCTAATGAAGCCTTAAATACGGTTTTTTTTATAGCGTAAAAATGAATAACCTACTAGGAGAGGATTGGTGCAATACAGAAACAATCACATGAAGAGATTTTCTATAATACACACACTACTTAAAACTTTAAGTTAAATAAAGCAAAAAAAGGCCTTTGTTTTCTCAGAGATTGGAGTTTCCTTTTTCCAAAGGTTAATCAAAAGTGTTAAAAAGAGGTCGCAGCCTTTGCATCACTGTATTCTAAGTGGACCGCAAACTCAAGTTAGGTGGAATAAACTAAACAAGTTCATTACACGGTTGTTTTACTGTGATCGTCAACCAGAAATGGGAATGGAAAAACAGAGAGCCAAAGATCATCCTAATTACAACTCGCCGTTTAATTGCAAGTGACAGCGCGCTGAGAGACAAAAGGCAGAGACAGCGATCCGTGTGTGGAAACAACATTTACCAGACACATTAGCTTTATGCTCGTCTCGTGGTGTCATAGGGAACAATCGGAGAGCGACAAAGATTTAACTAATTTCTCCTCGATTCATCGGCGAGCTCCGCCCGCCTGAGCCGAGCTGTCAAACTGAACCGAGGTTCCCACCTTTTCTGGACGGGTCCTTTTTGTTTTTTGACTTTAAAACAAAGGCAAAGTCTCTCTCCCGTCTCACAGAAAGACATGTTTAACATTTTCTTTTCCATTGCTTTACGCTGTAACCTTGTAAAAATATAATAAAGTGGTTTCCAACATAAGTCTTGGAGCAACATGGTGTTACAGGAGGGTTAACAAGATAGGAAGGAGTATATTACATTAGACACTCAAGGACATCTTTTTCTGTTTGTATTTATTTGTCAGGGACTTTGTACAAGAACATCACTCTCCCAAGAGAAGAGATGCATTTTATCAGATTTAGCTACTAGCTAATTTCCATCTGCAGTCCCCGAGCAAGTCAAACAGGAATAAAATGCACAAAAAACAAACAAGACCTATAAAAATGTAACTGAGATTCCCGGCCTAACAAACTGAAACACGGCAGCTGATATAGAATCACAAAACAAACCCAAGTCTGATAAAAATAACAACCATCAAGAACCATCAAACTTATATAGCATTAATCTTTAAAAGGAACTTAAACATTAAACAACTATTAAGAGATTCATGTTCACAGGACGTTTACTACTTTCTTTTGTGGCGCATTGAGAGAAAGCACAACTTCTCGTAGGAGCTTTAGACTCCCCTCGAGCTGCTCTGAGCTCTGTCCTTAAATGTTTTAGGACAAACAGTCTTTAAAATGAGATGCATACCTGAATATAGAGGTAAATTCCCCAGAACTTGAAATGTTATATTGACTACGAGTGTTATAAAGATGAAACTGCAACAGTTTGCTATGTAGGACTTGATTTTTAAAGGATTGGTTATAATGTTGCAACACGAGCAGCAGTTTCCTTCAAATTCCTTTCAAACTTGCAGAAAAGTAGCTTTGTTATATTTTCATAACTTGCACGTCTTCTTTTGTGTTTTTAAAAGCCAAGTGAAGGAGATAAAATAATAAATATTTGACTTCTTCAACGTTGTCTATTTTATGATGATGAAAAAAAAAAGTTTGGAAATGGTCTCTGCTGGTATTTTGTTATAAAGTGTGTTGTTATCAACTTCATCAATATTCAGCTGAAGATTTGACTTAGTTGAAACCTTTTCTGTAACATGAGACAGCTTCCTAGCCACTTGCTCAGCACTGCTCCCACTCCCACGGGAATCACAGTATCACATCTGCATTCATTCATCAGATTTTACTTATTAAACTCTTTATTGTATTACAATTAAATTTTGATCTATTGAGCACTTCACTTTAAAAGAAAAAAAAATCATCTGAGCCCCTTCTTTTGTGTATTTCTTTCCCTCTTTGATCCATTTTATCTTGTGTTAATATATCAGTTTCATTGAGGAAAGTTGTTTTTCATGTAATTTGCCAGCTTCTAGGCTAAATAAAGTATCTCATCTTACTTTATGTGGATAGCTTACGCTCTCTAGCACCTGAGCCACAGCTGCCTGATAAAATGAGACTGAAATGTAACACCAATAGCGGTCAGACTGAAATATCTCAGCAGATATTGCCATTACGTTTTCCTGATGGATCCGATCATTTTTTGTGATCCCTTCAACTTTTCCCCTTAAGCCAAAAACTGTTGGGAGCTATTGTCAGTCCTCGTTGAGAGAACTGAATTTGTTTTGTACAAATTACCAGTCTGATAAGATGATAATGAATAAAACTAGCCCACATAAGCACAGAATCATCACTTATGCAGTTTCACAACATATTTCTGATTTAAAGAAGTGAACAATTATAAAGCCCGTCTATGAATAAAACACGTCTCCTTCCTATGATGACGCTCTGTGGACTCACATCTACCCTCCTGAGGTCAAAGATGAGTTTCTCACCATGGATGTGCTGCGGAAGAAGATATTATTGCAGATGGAGGAGAAGAGCTTCATGCTCTCTTGAAGACGATTCTGCAGAGAGAAGATATTACAACCATCAAACAGCTGCAGAGAGAACAGCAGACACACTTTCACTTTAAACTCTGTCTTTAATAGTAGTCTGAGCTAAAAAATAAATCAATAAATGAATAAATTAAAAAAAGACTTCTGCTTTCGGTCACTTAACAAAACAAACATTTGTGAATGAGTGATTCTGTGCATGCTGTACCACAGAAGGCTCTTCCACCAGGGTCATGTCGTATCCGCTGAGCGATACCACGAATAGCACCGCCCTGACGTCCTCGAAACAGCCAATCCACTTCCTCCGCTCTGTTCTTTGACCTCCAACATCGTACATCCTACACACAGACGAAAGGAGGGAACGAGACAGTTTAAACATCTAAAGAGAGATGCACAGCAGTCCGGAGCGCTACTGGGTTGGCAGTTACTTGCTGATGAATATAATAAACACACGTCATTCTGTGAGATCCCAGAAAGTCACTATCAGTAATGAGGAACCACCTTCACCTCACTGTTTTTGAGAAAAATAAAAGGAATTTAGAATATTCATACCTTAACCCTGTGATGTCTCACAACATGCCATAATATCTGCATTGAAAAGTCTTTGTTTCAGTAGAACACATTTTTCACAAAATCTATCATGACATAGAAGATAATGACAAACTATAGGTGTGTGCTTCTGATTCGGCAGATCAACACACTTAATCAGGAGTGCTCAAGGGGCTAAACACACATTACAAACAGTGATTATTCACCCAAACATTGTATTACCTTTACTGTAAGCAACATATTATTATTATAGTTAGCATAAATTTATAATCCAGATCTCTTGTCTGTCATTTTACCAAAACGATAGAAATCCTGCTCATTTTCATTCAAGTATTTATAGACCACATGTCTGTGTTTGCGATTAAGTGTATGATCTGAGATTGTGCCGTCAGCGTGTTCATGACCTCCCATATGGATGATGAAGCCTGCTGAAGTGCCTCAGGATGCCTCTCATCAATGACAGATTGTATTGGTTTTGGATAAGGTCATATTTTTGAAAAATGCTATTTACACTTACACACACACAAACAAGGAGCCTCGTGCCGCACGTCTCTGCAGACCCCCCCTTACTTTTTCAGTTTTTCCCGAGACAATCACACCGTGGCACACAAAACGCGTAAAGGTCAATGTTCTCCAGAAAGATGATAGAAAGAAAAACACAACAGGAATAAGAGCCGAGGAACACAGAGAGCACCACAGATCAGTTTCTGCCACTTCACCCATTTTTCAAAGCCAGATGTGCCACCTTCCTTTGAGCATCTGTTGAGTTAGTGCAGCTCTTTATTAAGAGAGGAAATGAACATGTGGAGACACAGACACACAGGGGAAACAAACAGGAAAGACTGCAACATAAAGATGAGATTTATGCTGGAAATTTTCAGTGGAATGGTTTCCAGACACAGGAGCTGTCATTGAAGCTAAAGTTCATTATACAAACCTACTAATAAGCCACGTGCATAACGCCACCTGTATTACAAATAAATGTAATAAGGTAGGATTTCTGATGTGCACACATACTGAGTTTAACTGTTAGTTTCCGTATTATATTGAATGTAGTTAGCATCCAGTGGATTGCCATCCAGCAGAGTGACGTTTTTAGCTAATTACTACTACTAGCATGTTGATGGTTTGCCAGTTAAATGTAATATTTGCTCATTAGCGCTAAAATTAAAACACAGCAGAGGTTTATGGTAGTCATGATTTGGCAGGTACTTGTTCTTGAACAGAAGTATAAA
>NW_024582431.1:611358-665261 GCF_018398535.1 Haplochromis burtoni
AGGTTGGAGCAGCGAGTGACTGAAGGTTAACTGGATCGAACCACCAACCTGATTAGTAAATGACTTGGTCAGATGTGTGAAAGTTAATTTTCTTAACCATGGAAATAATCCTGTCATCGTGCACTTTACTATCTTTCAAATGTTTTTGGTGTTGCTGAGCTGCCCAGTGCATTCATTCCTATTAAAAATGATCAGGTTGTAGATTTGGTGAATCCCAAAGTTTTTTTTAGGTTTATCTCCATTTTTTAGCCAAATTATAAATTTGCACAAGATGTTATATTATACTTTTCCTTATTTTCTGTCATTACTGTTCCACTGTAATGCCAGTGGTCATGATTTGAAATGGTGAATGTTTATTTTAATCTCATTTTAATCACGACCAGCATTTTTAAATCATTAAATTTAGGCATACATGAGTAATCCCTGTGAGGCAGAATGTTCAGACTGCTTTGAACACTCAGTTTTAAACGGTTTGCTTTTCAGTTTTTTTGTTCTCTGTGATGTGACAGAGCGGATATCCGAGCAGCTCCACCTGCTTGATGTTCAAACCTTTTGTTTGCGAGGTGCAGCCCTTCTGAGGAAAAGCGGTTTAAAGGGAGAGGAGTTAAACAGAGGAGTTTATTTCAGCCAGAGGACGAATTCAGAGGTCAAACCAAGGTGCCGTTTATGATAAATAATGATTATTTTGAACTGTGAATCTTCTGTAGTAGGGTCTAAAAATAAAAGAAGTCGTGAGATGATTTATGAGAGAGGAAAGGAATAAAAAGCAAGTTGTAGTAACATTTTATACTAGATAAGAATAAATACTGGGATGAAGTAGAAAGATCTTTTTTAATAACTCTACTGTTTGGATATTTTCTTAATTCAAGAGAAAACTACGTGGTCACAGGCTTTAAATTAAAGGTGTACCCACACAGGGCAGCTGGAGCAGACAGCTGTCCACCAAGCCTCCTCCCAACCATATCTGACTAACCTAACTGGACCTCTCATCTGTGTTTGTGCTGTTGGTACTTTTTCAAGCAATAAATGGCATTATCTGACAAATAACAGCTTGAAGTTTGTGCTTCAGTTTTAATAAGTGAAATTCTAGTGTTTCATTAGTCTGTTACTAAGCACTAATTAGCAGATTTGTGTGTCTGTGCGCAGCAGCTTGCTTCAAAATTGGACTTAATAACAGCACTTGAATAAATGCACTTAGTCCATTTCCACGACTGATACTAACCAAGCAGAGAAGCTAAACTAGAAAATAATGAATCAACAGTCCAGCCATCCAACTTCTGTCAGCTCCAAGCAAACAAAAACACAACCTACACACATAAAAATGCCGGGAGCCGCTGTATTACTCATCATCACATCTGAGGTCAGTGTGAAATAGACTCTTGCTCTGCAGGCTGACCCCAATCCCAAGTGTTTTAGCATTTTTATTGACATTTGCATGCGAGCAGAGGGGACACGGCCCCTGTTGAGCCCACTGAGACACGAGAAGTGAAATGTTGAGCAGATGCAGAAATCCCCCCAAAATATCACAGTTTGCAGCAGGCTAAGAGCTCATCATTCAATGTACGCATTTAAATCCCCTAGGTGACGCTGGACTAAATTTATGCTTTTATGACAGCAAATACCTATATTTGTAAAACGTGTGAGCTTCATTTAACTCTTGATAGTTTAAAAAGTTTTGACATAGTATTGATGATTTTTAAACACTAAAACCTGGCAGCTCAGTGTTGGCCAAACAGATAAATACCAACATTAATTTTTTATTATAAACACATATGATAGCGAGCATCTAAAGACAAATTCAGGCCGTGATGCATCTGCTGTTTTTCATGATGGTATTCAATGTTTGGGTAGTTACCGTAAATTGTGCAGTACTTTCTATGCAGCTCTAAATGCACTGTGCTTTCAGACAGCACTGCAAGATGGTGAACTTACTGTCTACTGAGTGATTCTGGACACAGCCATGGACTTTTGCATGCTATCATGCTGACCGTGGTAATAACATTCCTAATGAATATCAATCCTACCTTTAAATTGCGGTAAATACAACCGCAGATGTCGCCCAGAGTGCAAGATCTTGTCTTGAAAAAGGTCTATCTTGTTCATGAATAAAATCTGCAAAGAGAGAAAAACAATGAGCTGAGAGAAGGAGTTCATAACAAGAGGAAAATCAGTGTGAAAGAACAACTGTGAAAGATCACGTTTGCAACTAAAACTCTGCAGTAACTGTGGAAAAACATGAAATCCACTGGAATAAATCACAAATATTCACATTAAATGCAAAAATCAATAGCTGTGTTGACACAAACATCGTGTGTTGATGGTGGATCAATGGCTTCGCTCACATCAGTGTTCAGTAATCTGTCGCGCACTTTCCTGCAGTCGAGTTCCACAACCTCAGCGACTCCTTTCGTAAATCTGTCTCTTTGTTTACTTCCTCAACCTGACTACAACTAAACTACACCGCTACTTTTGGCTTTGTAGTGTACCAATTAAAACTCAGACCAGGTTTTCTCTTTCTGGCCTGTCTGATCACAAAAAAAAACAAGGACTAGTTTTTTCCAATAATAACAACAGAGGGGAAAGGTTGTGCACATTTTCAATGAACAAGAAATTGAGCGACACCTAGGTGTGCAATTATCACTGACCAGCCAAAGTGAAAAGTTAATTGAGGTGGAGGTTACAAATTTCCCTCCCACATAAAAAAAAGGGTATCATTAAACACTTTTGTTTAATGAGCCTGTTGGCCATGTTAACATGCAGGTCCACACACACACAACCCTGCACATAAACACGTCACACAAAGATACTTAATTGCCTATTTGGCTCTAATGAAGCCTTAAATACGGTTTTTTTTATAGCGTAAAAATGAATAACCTACTAGGAGAGGATTGGTGCAATACAGAAACAATCACATGAAGAGATTTTCTATAATACACACACTACTTAAAACTTTAAGTTAAATAAAGCAAAAAAAGGCCTTTGTTTTCTCAGAGATTGGAGTTTCCTTTTTCCAAAGGTTAATCAAAAGTGTTAAAAAGAGGTCGCAGCCTTTGCATCACTGTATTCTAAGTGGACCGCAAACTCAAGTTAGGTGGAATAAACTAAACAAGTTCATTACACGGTTGTTTTACTGTGATCGTCAACCAGAAATGGGAATGGAAAAACAGAGAGCCAAAGATCATCCTAATTACAACTCGCCGTTTAATTGCAAGTGACAGCGCGCTGAGAGACAAAAGGCAGAGACAGCGATCCGTGTGTGGAAACAACATTTACCAGACACATTAGCTTTATGCTCGTCTCGTGGTGTCATAGGGAACAATCGGAGAGCGACAAAGATTTAACTAATTTCTCCTCGATTCATCGGCGAGCTCCGCCCGCCTGAGCCGAGCTGTCAAACTGAACCGAGGTTCCCACCTTTTCTGGACGGGTCCTTTTTGTTTTTTGACTTTAAAACAAAGGCAAAGTCTCTCTCCCGTCTCACAGAAAGACATGTTTAACATTTTCTTTTCCATTGCTTTACGCTGTAACCTTGTAAAAATATAATAAAGTGGTTTCCAACATAAGTCTTGGAGCAACATGGTGTTACAGGAGGGTTAACAAGATAGGAAGGAGTATATTACATTAGACACTCAAGGACATCTTTTTCTGTTTGTATTTATTTGTCAGGGACTTTGTACAAGAACATCACTCTCCCAAGAGAAGAGATGCATTTTATCAGATTTAGCTACTAGCTAATTTCCATCTGCAGTCCCCGAGCAAGTCAAACAGGAATAAAATGCACAAAAAACAAACAAGACCTATAAAAATGTAACTGAGATTCCCGGCCTAACAAACTGAAACACGGCAGCTGATATAGAATCACAAAACAAACCCAAGTCTGATAAAAATAACAACCATCAAGAACCATCAAACTTATATAGCATTAATCTTTAAAAGGAACTTAAACATTAAACAACTATTAAGAGATTCATGTTCACAGGACGTTTACTACTTTCTTTTGTGGCGCATTGAGAGAAAGCACAACTTCTCGTAGGAGCTTTAGACTCCCCTCGAGCTGCTCTGAGCTCTGTCCTTAAATGTTTTAGGACAAACAGTCTTTAAAATGAGATGCATACCTGAATATAGAGGTAAATTCCCCAGAACTTGAAATGTTATATTGACTACGAGTGTTATAAAGATGAAACTGCAACAGTTTGCTATGTAGGACTTGATTTTTAAAGGATTGGTTATAATGTTGCAACACGAGCAGCAGTTTCCTTCAAATTCCTTTCAAACTTGCAGAAAAGTAGCTTTGTTATATTTTCATAACTTGCACGTCTTCTTTTGTGTTTTTAAAAGCCAAGTGAAGGAGATAAAATAATAAATATTTGACTTCTTCAACGTTGTCTATTTTATGATGATGAAAAAAAAAAGTTTGGAAATGGTCTCTGCTGGTATTTTGTTATAAAGTGTGTTGTTATCAACTTCATCAATATTCAGCTGAAGATTTGACTTAGTTGAAACCTTTTCTGTAACATGAGACAGCTTCCTAGCCACTTGCTCAGCACTGCTCCCACTCCCACGGGAATCACAGTATCACATCTGCATTCATTCATCAGATTTTACTTATTAAACTCTTTATTGTATTACAATTAAATTTTGATCTATTGAGCACTTCACTTTAAAAGAAAAAAAAAATCATCTGAGCCCCTTCTTTTGTGTATTTCTTTCCCTCTTTGATCCATTTTATCTTGTGTTAATATATCAGTTTCATTGAGGAAAGTTGTTTTTCATGTAATTTGCCAGCTTCTAGGCTAAATAAAGTATCTCATCTTACTTTATGTGGATAGTAGCTTACGCTCTCTAGCACCTGAGCCACAGCTGCCTGATAAAATGAGACTGAAATGTAACACCAATAGCGGTCAGACTGAAATATCTCAGCAGATATTGCCATTACGTTTTCCTGATGGATCCGATCATTTTTTGTGATCCCTTCAACTTTTCCCCTTAAGCCAAAAACTGTTGGGAGCTATTGTCAGTCCTCGTTGAGAGAACTGAATTTGTTTTGTACAAATTACCAGTCTGATAAGATGATAATGAATAAAACTAGCCCACATAAGCACAGAATCATCACTTATGCAGTTTCACAACATATTTCTGATTTAAAGAAGTGAACAATTATAAAGCCCGTCTATGAATAAAACACGTCTCCTTCCTATGATGACGCTCTGTGGACTCACATCTACCCTCCTGAGGTCAAAGATGAGTTTCTCACCATGGATGTGCTGCGGAAGAAGATATTATTGCAGATGGAGGAGAAGAGCTTCATGCTCTCTTGAAGACGATTCTGCAGAGAGAAGATATTACAACCATCAAACAGCTGCAGAGAGAACAGCAGACACACTTTCACTTTAAACTCTGTCTTTAATAGTAGTCTGAGCTAAAAAATAAATCAATAAATGAATAAATTAAAAAAAGACTTCTGCTTTCGGTCACTTAACAAAACAAACATTTGTGAATGAGTGATTCTGTGCATGCTGTACCACAGAAGGCTCTTCCACCAGGGTCATGTCGTATCCGCTGAGCGATACCACGAATAGCACCGCCCTGACGTCCTCGAAACAGCCAATCCACTTCCTCCGCTCTGTTCTTTGACCTCCAACATCGTACATCCTACACACAGACGAAAGGAGGGAACGAGACAGTTTAAACATCTAAAGAGAGATGCACAGCAGTCCGGAGCGCTACTGGGTTGGCAGTTACTTGCTGATGAATATAATAAACACACGTCATTCTGTGAGATCCCAGAAAGTCACTATCAGTAATGAGGAACCACCTTCACCTCACTGTTTTTGAGAAAAATAAAAGGAATTTAGAATATTCATACCTTAACCCTGTGATGTCTCACAACATGCCATAATATCTGCATTGAAAAGTCTTTGTTTCAGTAGAACACATTTTTCACAAAATCTATCATGACATAGAAGATAATGACAAACTATAGGTGTGTGCTTCTGATTCGGCAGATCAACACACTTAATCAGGAGTGCTCAAGGGGCTAAACACACATTACAAACAGTGATTATTCACCCAAACATTGTATTACCTTTACTGTAAGCAACATATTATTATTATAGTTAGCATAAATTTATAATCCAGATCTCTTGTCTGTCATTTTACCAAAACGATAGAAATCCTGCTCATTTTCATTCAAGTATTTATAGACCACATGTCTGTGTTTGCGATTAAGTGTATGATCTGAGATTGTGCCGTCAGCGTGTTCATGACCTCCCATATGGATGATGAAGCCTGCTGAAGTGCCTCAGGATGCCTCTCATCAATGACAGATTGTATTGGTTTTGGATAAGGTCATATTTTTGAAAAATGCTATTTACACTTACACACACACAAACAAGGAGCCTCGTGCCGCACGTCTCTGCAGACCCCCCCTTACTTTTTCAGTTTTTCCCGAGACAATCACACCGTGGCACACAAAACGCGTAAAGGTCAATGTTCTCCAGAAAGATGATAGAAAGAAAAACACAACAGGAATAAGAGCCGAGGAACACAGAGAGCACCACAGATCAGTTTCTGCCACTTCACCCATTTTTCAAAGCCAGATGTGCCACCTTCCTTTGAGCATCTGTTGAGTTAGTGCAGCTCTTTATTAAGAGAGGAAATGAACATGTGGAGACACAGACACACAGGGGAAACAAACAGGAAAGACTGCAACATAAAGATGAGATTTATGCTGGAAATTTTCAGTGGAATGGTTTCCAGACACAGGAGCTGTCATTGAAGCTAAAGTTCATTATACAAACCTACTAATAAGCCACGTGCATAACGCCACCTGTATTACAAATAAATGTAATAAGGTAGGATTTCTGATGTGCACACATACTGAGTTTAACTGTTAGTTTCCGTATTATATTGAATGTAGTTAGCATCCAGTGGATTGCCATCCAGCAGAGTGACGTTTTTAGCTAATTACTACTACTAGCATGTTGATGGTTTGCCAGTTAAATGTGCAACCACGGTAATATTTGCTCATTAGCGCTAAAATTAAAACACAGCAGAGGTTTATGGTAGTCATGATTTGGCAGGTACTTGTTCTTGAACAGAAGTATAAACCAAATTACGGATGAGGACAAAATTGCTAGCGCCCCTAAAAAGAGAGCAAAGGATTTTCAGCATAGCATTTCTAAACATGCTAGTTTTCTTCAGGAAGCAAAAATATATTCTATTTGCACTTAACAGATTTTTAACCCCCTAAAAAACTGACATTTTTAATTAGCCCTAGCACAAACCACTGCTGTGTGATGATGTGTTTTACTTTTAGTGCTTAAAGCTTGTGAAATCAAGTTAAAACTGAGCGTAATCTTCCAATTTACACACAGCGCAAAAACCTCAGCAAGGGTTTGAACTTTCACTTTTTTCCAAAGTTTGAGAAAAAACATTGTTGATGCTCACAAAGCAGAGTTATCACAGCGTTTCCAAGGGTCAATAACCAGACCAAGAGGTATCATCAAGTACTTCAAGAGAGCCACAGTATAGAACAAGCCTGGCAGAGGTAGGAAGCAAAAGATTAAGAAATTAGTGAGACGTGTGCCTAGACCGCAGAACAACTGCTGAGACACTAGCGAATAATTTAACCAAGACAGGAATTGTAGTCTCAAAGAAAACAATCACTGGAACCCTGCACAGGAATGGACTGTGCAATGAAATCTCATTTAAAATCTGTTGGCTGAGCTGAGGACCAAGATCCATGCCAGAAGACCATAAAATGTAGAGGAGCTTGAGGGATCTGACAAAGAAGAATGTGCTGGGATTATTCAGGAGATGTGTGTTAGACCTACAACAAATGACTGTCGGCTGTTATCCAGGAAAAAGAATACACTATAGCCTCAGCAGGGCTAATAACTTTGGAAAAATCTAAAATAATGCAAGCATCTAAAATAAAACTCAGATATTTGGAAAGGCGGTGAAAAATCCCTTCATCTGTCTGGAAAATTAAATGACATTTCCATAAGCTAATAAATCTGTCAAGATACACAAAAGCCCAGCTTAACCAAAACAACATTACTGACATATTCTGAGTAAAACTCTCAGGCTTCAAACTGCTCAAAATTATTTTTTTCTCTAGTCAGGGCTCTGGATGATGTCAGTGAGAGCCTCTATCATTTATTATGTTGCTGTAACAGTTACTCCACCGAGATCTGTAAGCGCTTTACTTAAAATGATATTTACAGTGCTAAAATACAATTATAGTTGTCATCCATGAACTTACTGTTTATAAAAAAAATGATAAAATAAAGCCCATAATCCATCTTATATTAAGAATGTAACTTACAGTTATTTACTTGCTAACTAAATAAAATGTGTTTTTGATGCATTTCTATTTCTGCATGTTTGTTTTCTTGTTTTTTTATGGCAGGTGGTCTCTAAAAGTTTGCACATTGAAATGTGCCTATTAGAGCCTCTCAGTAGATCAGTGGTTCTCAGTAAGTTTTATCAATTTTACGTGACATACCACCTTCAGCACCAGTGCTCAATAAAAAGCTGGAGGGTGCAATTTGAGTTAAATGGACCAGGGAAATATTCATCTGTCAGCCACAGCATTAAAACCATCTGCTTAACACTGTGTGTGTCCTCCTTGCGCCAGTAAAAACAGCTCTGACCCATCAGGACACAGACACCTGTGCTGATAAAAACCAGTACACTGGCAGCGAAACCTTTGGGTACCATGAGGTACATTGTTTGGCTGTTGCAGTGGCAGCAACAGTGTTTAGGTGTGTGGTACATCCACGTGAATATCAGGACAGCTGCCATTATTTTTTAATGCCGTGGCTCATCGGTGTATGCTGTAGCATTTAGTTTGATGGAAAGCTCCTTGCGTGGCTCTACTGCGTTTGTAATATTCTCAAAATGAAAAGTGATGAAACTCCCAGCATCCAAACGCCGACCTCGCCTGCGTAAAGAAACACATTTCTTTCTATAAGACATCTCTGTTTATGTCATCCTTCCCTCCTCTCACCCCTCCCCCTGCTTCTGCCCCTTGATGTTCACCCTCATCTGCAGTGTTGTAATTACCAGAGCAGTTGATGTTAATGATCCAGGAAAAGACTCAGAACCTTATTACACAGAGAGGTCAAAGTTCAAACAGGACCTCTGTATGCTAACTAGGCTGTGTCTGGGAGTAAAATTGCGAGACCCCACACACACACACACACACACACACACACACACACACACACACACACACACACACACACACACACCTCATCAAAAGTGTCTGAATAAGGATTCAACAGAAGTGCAGTGTTGTTAGTTTATTATATATTTTTGAGGTATGTAATACAAGTTGCATGTTTTACGTGTAAAAGATGGCTTCTCCTTCTGAACTGCCTCAGTGCTTCATGGCATTTGTTTCATATCCATGATCTGAATCTCTTCTTCTACCCCAAACATGCTCTATTAGACTGGCATCCGGGTGCACTGTGGTTATAAACGTAAGAAAAAATACTCAGGTAGGCTGTAGTGTTAAAATGATGCTCAGTTGGTACTAAAGGACCCAAAATGCACCAAGAAAATGTACAAGACACCGTTAGACCATCACCTCTTGCCTGGGCTGTTCACAAGTGTTATCATGTTAGGTGTGGTCTGCTACTGCTGTAGCCCACCTGCTTCAAAGGGTGACATACTGTTTGAACTTTGGCTTTTCTGCATTGCTTGGTTTTAACAAGTGGCTACTGTTACTCTCCTTTCAGGTTGTGGCAGTTTACCCACTCACCTTTGACATGGGTAAACTTTGACAAGTGATTTTTCTCCAAGAGAAAATCACTGGATATTTTTCCCCACTGTCTCTGTAAACCATAGAGATGATTGTTTGGGAAAATCCCAGCAGATCAGCAGTTTCTGAAATACCCCACCAGTCTGTGTGGCACCGGCCACCATGCCACATTTAAAGTCTCTTAAATCACCTTTCTTCCAGATTCTGATGCTCAGTTTGAACTTTGGCCGCATCTACATGCTTAAATGAGTCGAGCAGATATTTGTATTAATGGAAATTAAAGCAGGTGTAATAAAAGGGGGTTGACTGTTATTCATCAAATCTGTACACTAATAAAAATTCAAAAACAATATATAGTTTTAAAAGTTGTTCTACATAGTAGATTAACTATTCTGTCTTTATACTAACATAAGCTAGTTGCTGTTTGGCCCCACACGCACACACACACGGTCTCAATCCTCTTATTAAAGTCTTAGCAATGTTAGCGTGCAAATTTCATAAAACGGTAAACTGTTCTTTTGAATTATTTGTTTTGAATCCAAGAACACCAAAAGCTCACACTTGGAACATTTTCAACTTAATAAAGTGTAATCCTGTGTGCCTCAGGTGTCTCCTGTTACATATTTCAACTAATTAAAGAATCTCATCTAGCGCTCTGCAGCTTTTTCAGAAATCAAGACAGTCAAATGTGATTTGAAATAACTAAACAAAAGTGGGTCAATAAGGTCTACTACAGCTGTGGGAAGTGTGGGTGGAGGAAGGCAGGCAGACTTATTTTCGTACAGACTTCCGGCACACCACTGTAGTGTGAGATCAGTAAAAGATGTTGAATTATTTAAAAAAAATGAACATTTGGTCATGTTCATTATTCAGAGCCTCTATAATATAGAAAACAAAGTTTGATGTTACACACTGGTTAATGTATTAATATTTTACTACACGTTTACTTCTACATGGACGATTCCCCACAATGTTTTTGGTTTTCAGTAAATCTCCCGTAACAAAGATAATGTGAAGCAGAAATTAAACACAGCTGTACAAAAAGCTCTAATGACAGATTTGGAGGATTTTATACTTCTGATTTAGTGCCTGAAGAATTTAATTTTGAACGAGAACATAAGACGAGAATAAAACTCCTGAAAGGGTTCGTCCTCGATTATAAAACTAGATTAAAAGACACTGTTTTTATTTACCAGCAGACACACAGAATATGTACTAAACAAGAAATAAGCTCTTATTGGTCTATTAATTTGTAGAAGACTGCTATCAGTGGTTTCACAAAATTCTCATAAAATGCATTTAAGTTTCTCAGAAAAAGTGATTTTGTTTGGAAAGCAAATTTGGAAACATCAATATATTAAATTTTTTTTCTTTTGAAAAGTTTATACTCTATGCACGTTGGATTGGAGATCTACCTGTAGATTGATTTCAGATTTCTCCATGTTCAGCTGGCCTGCTGATTCATTTAAAATACTAAATTCTTTGGTATGTCCCAAAAACTGAAGCTTTTTGTTCAACCTGTAAGAAATTATGGTATTTTTATTTGACAATACTTTATGGTTGATTCGATTTTTCACTTTTAAATGGGTTGAATATACTTTCTACAGTTTTTAAAAATGTTGGATTTGTATGCCACCACCATAGATGCAAATGTTAACCTAAATGCAGTTAAAACATTACTTTTCCCAAATAAGTAAAGTGCCTCATTGCACACCATTCCAAGCAAATGTTATTATACTGTTGTATTTTCCAATTAATTTTAATTCTCTTTCATTCTGACTTTTTCCTTTTAGTTCAGTTTAGTTTCCAGAGTGAGTTTTCTTATTTCACTTTACTTCTTATTGTTTGAAATTGTTTTAGTTTAGTCTTAATTAGTGTCAGTCTTTGTTTGGGAGGTATATCACAGGCATGATAGGTATTACAATAAAAACGGAGCACTCAGTCTTGTAGACATCCAGAGTCCCATTAATACCTCATCAAACCAAACAGATACTAAAACTAAAGATATTTCCTCAATATTTTTTTATTGTACTGTAGCTCCTTTTCACAAAAGGTCAGTTCGTTAGTTTTGCTTTTTCATGTCTATTTTTAGTTTTCCATTTAGTTTTATTTAAGTACAATAACCCCAAATCCACATTTTCACCTTCGTGCTTTATAAACTCCAGGATTTATCCAGCTGCTTCTGTCACATAATCAATAAACCAGTAAACCAGTCCCAATGAGAGCATCGAAAATGTTTTACAGGTGCTTCGGATCGCGAGCAGTCATTCTGGTATATCCGGTCTTCGATTCCTGTCCAAAGAAGTCAGTTTAGGGAAAGCTGTTATTGTTGTAGTTCAGAGGTCCATCTCTCTATCCATCCATCCCTCCTCGTCTGCTATTCCAGGGGTCAAAAAAAAAACAAAAAAAAAAAAACAAAGCAACCGAAAGCTATTTTTATGTAATTCTTGAAAGAAAATACTACCTGGAGCTCCAAAGCATATGAGTCTAAAGTGGGCTTTTTTAAAAAAAATGGTATTTATTACATGTTTGTGGTGTGCAACTTAATTTTTTTTAATATCTGCTGCTATAAAACAATGTCTAAACTTTAGGATAATAAATGTCTCATCCTGATACAACCTATTCCATATATAAATCATCCTGTTAAAGAAAACAAAATCCACCAGTGGATCAAGTATACCTGCAAGCCAGTAGTGTTGGTAATGAAATCACATTAAATTCTTGAACACTTAAATTCTTGTTCCAATCTATGTGAACTATAAAGATGAGCCATTTGTACATCCATGTGAGGTTCTGCAAAAGTAACAGGATAACTTTCATAGCCAGTAAAGATGAACAAAGAAGCACATGTGGCTCTGAAGACAGAGGTCCCTGGTCTGATCTAATCTTTCTATTTCTAAGGCCAATGCATGTTGTTCTCTTTCACTTGCTTTGAGAGGTCATTCAACTATATGTTGTGTTCACACAGAAAATGTTTATACTAGGAATCTTTTTTTTTTCTACACAACAGATGAATAAATAATAAAGTAATAGCCTAAAAACCCTGTAATTCCTAAATCTTTCCTCCAATCTGGATGGAAATAGCACTCAAATAAACCTAAAAGTCTGTGCTTTACCTCATATTACTCATATACTTTAAACTGTTTTTGTAAACTCATAGAAGCTTCATTTTTAAACTTTAATTTGTGACTTAAAATCTGATGATTTAGTACCTTATAAAATGCACTAAATGAGTCAGAATGAAAACAGACACAGGCCTAATAGCACTTACAGTGAGACCTAAAGTGATTCTTAAATAATAGAGGGAAGGAGTACAGGGCGCAGATGTGGCCACTGATGAGAAACCTTATGAACGAACAAGCGAGACAATCATTGAAGAGAGGGAGACGGTTTCGCATTGTGTTAGCTCTGAGTGCGGCCCGAATGGCGACAAAACGACACCAAAAACTCGCCTCTGTAATAACACCACTTTCTGAAATATCAGCAGGTTACTAACACAAATGCTGGGAAGTAATATTTTAAATGTGAAATCAAAAGTCTTTGTTTAACAGTAGGTTAAAAAAACTGCACACTTCCTATGTCTGAAATCAGAAACTCACCCTTTCTCCCCTACCATCTACTTCTCCAAATCCCTGTAATACCCATTTTATGGCCAAGTATGAAATAATTACATTAACTTATGCTAAGCTCTTCATCAACCCTCTGGGTTTAATCTTTTCAAGTCACAGAAGGAAATCCACACACACTAATGGTGCAGAGTGTCAATTAACTAAAGCCAATTATTTATCTTCTCCAGAATTCAGATTAGAAAGAGGCTGCGTGAGATGCTGGGCTCCTTCCTGCAGCACCACCTGGGACTCCGCTCCCCCAGCTCTGATCTGACACCGTCACTTGGTGGTGACGTCAGCTTCTTAGTGTTTCACAAAAAAAAAGAAAAAAAAGAAGAAGAAAAAAGGCCCAGACAGATTTTTTTTTTTTTTTTAAAAAAAAGCAGAAACTGAGCAACTAAATGACGCAATTAATAAGATTGTGAGGGAAAGGTAGCATTTATCACCACAGAACAAAAGATTCGGGCACGATCAAAGGATCTCAATGCAGTGAAATGTTTCCTGAGTTTAAATTTAAAAAAAAAATAAAACGCACAACAACTTACTTTTGTCAAATCAAGTCAAACATGTCACGTCTGCAGCATCCAGAGACATAGTAGAAGCATTTAAATGTCACGCCAATATCCCAGATGGCAGCCGTGTGCTGACAAACTGACTTTCTCTACGATGTTTATATGCTAAACAGAGATCGTATGAAGCGCTGAGGGTAATGTGTTTTATTATTATTATAATTCCATATGAGATGTAACGTCGAACTAAGATGAAGGACAGGTTGATATTGTGGTGGGAAAAAGGGGGAGGGAGCGCTCCTTTGGTGGATATTACTGACAAAGAGGTGGAAAATAATCTGATTTTCTGGAATATGATGACAGACACAAACCCACACACACACAGAAAGAATGCGAACTGTGTTGCCCGTGCCATAAAAGTCACACCGGTAAATGGAACCGCAAAACCAACTATTAAATTTTATGGTCTGTAGAGGTCAGTTGCTAAAGTTCAATAAGAACTTACTGCTCTGGAGTAAATCATTTCATCCCAACTCTGACATTTTTTTCCCACCAAGTCAGGATTATGTTTCATTCATTTCTACAAGAAAATGACTTTGATGGTAAATTTTACATAAGAAACAACTGTGTTAGCTTTGCTATCTCCATAACGGCCTGGACATGACAACAGACACAACATAAATTTAACATTCATTGCCTGATTTGAGATTTACATGATTTTTAGCTACACAAACAGCAGGATTTAATATACAGACCAGAATCATACTAGATATTACCTCTAAAAGTAAAGTAAAATTAGCGGCTATTGGGGATTTAAAGACAAATTAATTTTCAGGAAAAACACCTACAGCAGTCACCAACCTTTTTTGCATCACGGACCGGTTTATGTTCGTCAATTTTTTCAAGGACCGGCCTTTAAGGTGTCGCGGATAAATACAACAAAATAAAACGATACGACAAAACCTGTGGTATTTTGTAAATATAATAATAAATGTGAATTAACTGTGTAACTTTATTAATAGCGTCCTCCTGAAATGCGCCAACAACATTGAGAGTAACATCCTCCTCTCTGCCCCTTAATGCTCTCTGGTCACTATGGTAACAGGTAAATATTTCTTTCAAAATAAGACACAACTACAACACAGGAAAAGACCCAGAGTCAACCGAGTTAACGATAAAAAACCCTGAAAACCATTAATTTCACGCCCCAAGCTTCAACTCTCGTGGCCTGTTACCAAAAGACTCACGTGGCCTGGGGGCTGCAGACCGCTGACCTATGTCACCCAACTTGAAATCTCCAGTAGAGTGAAAAATAAAGTCACTACATAGGTGTAAAAACTGCAGTTCCTGGAGCAACCACTAGAGGCTGTTTAATTCAGAAGTAAAACACAGAAGTAAACTTGTTTACGGCCTGACATAAAAATATCTTTTTTGGTCTTTGCAAATAATTTTCTCTTTCAATTACATTTATGCAGGGGACGCATTCTTATTTAACAGACTGGCTTTCAGTAATATTAAGATTTTAAGGTATGCAAGGGTTAAGGGCGGGGCCACTTTAGGGACAAATGTTAGACTGATGACAAAATTAACATGACATGGGACCGACCACCTGGTGAGCTTTCTTCAGGCCTGCATTCCACCTCTCTGATTAAAAATGTTATTTAACCTCCTAGGACCTGGCGTCCACATATGTGGACATCACATTTTGGGTTATTTAGACCAGAATACTCAATTTTGCTTTACGAGGACATTATACTGCTACTGTTCTATCAAACTTTTAAACGAATATCGTCATATGTGGCTCTTATTTTTCTTAAAAACAAAAATAAGGTTAAAAAAAATAATCTGGTAATTATTTGTTGTTCATTGGGCCCCAATATGCCCAAATATCAAAGAGAAATTAAAAATGCATACTGTGGAAGAGTGCGGGTCTTAGGAGGTTAAAAAAAAACAAAAACAAAAACACTAAATCTTGATGGCTAAAAGGCTGAAATCACTTCAAAAAACACTGTCTGCAACCCAATGAATGACATTCTAGGTGACTACATCCATCTTTTATTTGCAGTGAATATAATTACACCTTATAGGCAGGTCAGTCAGTTTCTTATGTACCTGTAACTTTAGACTGTACTTTAACTACAACCTGAAAATCCTTCAAATGTCATACATTATCATCCATCACTGAATAACATCTGATCTGTCCCAGATTAACGCACCCAAACACAGACAGAGTAAGAGACTGTATGTGCATGTGTGTGTGTGTGTGTGTTTTACATATAAACATTTTATATTTTTATCTCTTCTCAAAAATAAAACATAAAAAGCTGAACATTTCATTTTAACAGTAGGAAATGAAAACTGTCAAAGACGATCAATACAACTCGCAGCGAATGCTCTGGCAGATTTAATTGACATATAATTTTCTAATTCTATGCTGCATTTCATTCCATCGGCCCTAACTCTTCTCACTCCCAAACGTACTGCTGTACGTTTACTGATTCAGGTGTTTAGATTTCAGCCAACAATTCAACTTGTTTTGCCAGTAAAAGCACTTAAAAGTGACGGTTCATTTCAATCACATACAGTTCAGCTCACATTTTTACTCAACTTTAAACTCCTGGCAGCACTTCAGATGAATTATAAAGTACTTTGATGCTTTCACTTGAACTGAAACCTAAACTTCCTCCAAAAGTATTTGTGCTTTGTCTGCCACCTGTACGAGACTTTCAGCATTTTACTGCTTAACTTAAAATACCCAAACACAGGTGCATTTGCTCAAGAAAGTTTTGCTCTGTTTTTTCTTTAAATTACTTAAAAAAAAATCTAAGCTGAAAACAACAGCTAGGGAAGTAAGGATTAGCAAAAAAATGGCGTCACTTCCAAGCCAACCTCGGGAATTCCTTTATCCACACCTCATCATCTTTAAATAATTAGCAATTAAACCCAGTCAACACCCAAAGTCTCTTGTGCTACCTGTATAAGGACAGTCTGGGTTTTAGCCTGATGTAACACCTCTGCTCATAAAGGTTTCACCAGGAGAACAGCTACAGACTACAAGTCTTATTTAAGTTACAACAAAACATCAACCAAAAACAGTAACAAATAATCCCAACAAGAAGTGATCACTTGTCCCCACAAAACAAGTGGTCTGATATGACTACAAGTTTCTACAGCCATAAAATTCAACAAGATAAATGCAAGTGTCCATCTGCAAATAAAGAGTCACACCCACACACACCCACACCCACACACACACACACACACACAGATCACAAATAGTGTGGCAAAGGAATACACAAAGTTACTTTTTTTCCAGTTAACCACATTTACAAGTTATTCAACAAAAGTGGGCCGCAACTCTAAAAGTCACACTACAAAAGAACTGCATCATTATTCAAAAGTCACCAATAAACAGTGATGTAGATGAACACAGCCATGTTCACACAAGGCTATAACCAAACACTTTTCAAAATAGCTAACCAACCACGCCCATCTGCAGTACTGTTCCAGGAATGTGGCAGATTCCCACCCAGAATAACCAACAAGCAGGATGACCTAAATCAGCAAAGAAAAAAATACTAAAAAAGATATGCTTCAATATAAGGACAGCACAGCCATCTAGCCCACAGGATCCCGGACAAACCCCCATTTATGTAGCACAGACGGACACAAGAATTTTTGGAAATATTGGTTTTACTTTAAATTTCTTATAATTAGTGCTGTCAGCGTTAATCTCGTTAAAATGACGTTAACGCCATAACCGCATTAATGCCTCAAATCTCCGTTAGTGAGTTAATGTGGATCGGCCCCGTTCATGGGGCTGCACAGTGCTAACGTGTTAGCACGGCTAGCTCGTTAACACGTTAGCGCCGTCCAGCCACACCCGCATTAAGTCGCTTATGGAGATTTGCTGCGTTAATGCGGTTATGGCGTTAACGTCATTTTTACGAGATTAACGGGGACAGCACTACTTATAATCTAAGAAACAAAAACAGCCATGACAGCATGATGAGTGCAACCAAAAACTGGTGTTACCCAATTTATTTACACACCAAAGGTTCTTGGACTTCAACTGGAAGGACAGTTGGGGCTGCAGAGCGTGTAACCGTCATACGACAAATGTAAAAGAGTATTTATCAAAAAATCTGATAATAAATATTTAAAAAATGTGTCACTAATCAAATGAAGCACCGTTTAAGTAAGGCGTTGAATATTTAATAAAACTGCATCGATATGAAATAAAAATTACTATTTTTTCCTTTAGTGACATTTATTCTGCATTAGTCACACTGCAGAGAAAATCAAGTTCATTAGTACCTATTGCCCTGTCGTGACCGTCAGTGGCTTCAGGAAATGAGTTCAGCCATAGGAAGATGATAAAGAAGGTGGTATTATGTGACAACGGCCCATTGATCAGAGATGAATATGGTCATCTGACAGCAGTCTCCTGAGCTCAGATACCTGCCCTCTGCTGCTCCACTGATAAGACCGAGCCACTGATGCTTCTGCGTATGTGTGTGTGTGTTTGTAGATGAGCATAAAGCCAACTGATAGGTGTCGTATTGACGTATTGAATGAAGCCGCCCATCTCCATCTTATATCTCAGGACTATCATATGGCTGTAGACTGAGATAAGACAGTCGCAGCTAAAGAAGTGAAGTAAGTCGGTACGACAGGCGCTCCCTGCAGAAGTCAAGAGCAGACCTGACAACAGCAGCTCTGAGTGACTCGGTTCTTGTATGCAGAATCATCCTTCACCTTAATAAAAAAGAAAAGTGACTACCTGAAAATAAGGTGGTTGACTTTGAACTGGGTCTCTATCACGCCTGTCGTCCTCAGTCGTACTCGAAGGACGTCTGTCTCTGTGGGCACGTACTCAGGAGACATGATGCGGCTCATGTTCTCAAAGAAACTGGGAAAGGAGGAGGAAGGAGAAGAAGACAGAGGGAAGGGTGCAAAAAGGTTAAAGAGCCAGGAGAAACAAGGGGAAGAAGAAAGAGAGCGGCAGGGAAATTAATAACTTGAAAACAAACTTGAGATCAAAAGAAAAATCAGGTATCACTTACGGGAGTGGAGGCTAACACATTGTGTGTTTGGTGTGGCTGAGTGCGTGTGTTGGGTGTGCAGCGATAAGGCTGAAGCCCCAGGGGCCGCAGCGGTTGATCACGATGAATATTCACACTGTGGTTTACCATAATAACACACTGAGGCACAGCTTCTAAACACAGATTAGCTATTTACACAGCTAGTGTAATCAACTGTATCGTGTGTGTGTGTGTGTGTGTGTGTGTGTGTGTGTGTGTCTCTTCAGTAAAATGTGATCTTTTTACACACACATTCACACGATGGCATCTCCACCTATGTGAACTGACTGTGACATTCTCTACCCGTCATCCTGAATTAGTTTCTTGGACAGCGACACACATCCTGCTGCTAAAAATAAAAAAAAAATAAAAAGAACAACAACATGCAAAGCCTGTTTGTACTTCTGTTGTTGTGAGGACCACTTTGAGCTTTAGTGGTTATTTTACAAAGCCAGCAATTTAAAAAAAAAAAAAAAAAAAAAAAAAAAAAAAAAAAAAAAAATCTGTTTGCAATTCCTCAAAATACTAGTTCGTATATAATGCAGATTTTTGCACTGCAAGTGATCTGCAAAGCATCTTTTTGCAGACGATGACTCGACTCAGCTGCTCGCCAGCTGTTTGCGTTCCGGTTTTATTCAAATGCAAAAGCGAAGTTGCTGAGAAACTATATTATTTTCCGGTTAATTCGCCATCCTGCAGAAATTTCGTCACTATTTGTGGAGGGATTTCTGTTTTAAATCTCTGACATTCTGGCTGGACTCTCCGTATAAGCAGTTAACAGATGGCAAGAGATTTGCAACTGTTGCCAGTTTATCACAGTTAACAGTTGGAAACACCTGAAACGTCTAACAAGCCTTTTTATTGGAAATCAGTGAAAGGGCTTTGATTAAATCGACAGACCAGCAGTATTTTTACATGGTTTGACTTAACGATAGTAATCATAACAACAGTAATGGCATCAGTCAAATTCAATTATAAGATGTGTTGTGTGTGGTATTATTGCAATTGAATCCATTTGTGGTTGCGTCAGGAAGGGCACCTGGTGCCGAGCTGCCCACTGTAGCAACCTGTGTTTTCATTTTTAAATATCATGTTTATCGTCAGTGCACACTCTTTGTGTTCGTCTTTAGTTTGTCCTCATTTTCAAGTTTCTGCATATCCAGTTTTCAACAGCAAACTTGGTGAATCCAATCACAACAAATGACAGCAGACAACAAATATCTTAATTTGTGTTTAAGAAAACACAAATTAAGATCAAAGAGTAATATATGCATTGTGTCAATAAGAGTCCTCATAAGTACTATAGAAGCACAGTGTGTGTGTGCGCGTGTGTGTTTGCAAGAAGGTGATGCATGGTGGTTCTCAGTAGGAACCAAGAGTCCTGTCGGTGTAGATAACCCCAAAGCGAGGCCTCTCACAGGGGCGGAGGATGAGACCGGACGGCCTCCTGGTGGGTCAGCGCTCTGTCTTATTTCTGTTTCACACACTCTACTTTCTTATTTTCAGGCTTCAGCCTCAATTCTTTGCTTTCACTATGGTGTCATCACTTTTGTGTCTAATCACAATTTTTTCCCTATACTGATAATTTTAAAAATGCCTTTCCTCCTTCATACACGCATCCAAAACTAAAATAATATCTGGTTTATGTATGTATTTAATGGCTTTTATTTTAAGATATACAACAGTTGTGGAAGTATATGTGATTCCAAACTGTGGTCTATCTTCCTGCACTCTTTACTTTCTTCCTTTCTCCAGACATTAACTCCCAGTGACAGTAAGCAGATGGCTCAGCATCAGCTGCTAAGTCCAGCTAATTAGTCCCCTGCATCTCTTCAGCACAGCGTGAGTCTGTTCTCGAGGAGTACTCACTACAGCGCCGAGTCATTGAGCTCGTACTCGTATCCCCGGGCGGCCGCGGCCCTCACTCCCTGGTCGGCCCACAGGCAGGACAGAGCATGGCTCAGGAAAGGAAAGAGCACCTGGTCTTCGTCAAAACAACGCCCACACGACAGCACGGAATGGGCGTGAACCTGCCAGAAGACAACAGGGAGACAGAAATTCAGATTAATGATCAGGGAGGAGCGATTGGTCAGATGGAAAAAAAAAAGATAGAAGGAAGCCTAAATGATAGAAAAGTTTATGAGTCTGTCTCCACATCCAGACTTGTTAATCACACAAACACATACACAAAGAGATGCTCACACACATTCTGATGACATCTAATAGAGGAAATACTTTGGTCATCATTGCCCAGCAGGATGTGCTGTGTAGGTGGAAAACACATGCACTCTGATAACTTTGACAGTAAAGTTCAAATTAAATTAAACCTCACAAGCAAACCACCCACCAGTGGCCTAACTTTATGCTCTCCTTCAATGAAAGCTGTGTAGCTATAGTGCTAAGATGCTGCCCTCTAATGGTGATCCAGGTGACGTGCAGAGACACAAGAAGCACAAAACTCTAAGAGGGCAGGAGCAGGATGACAACGACAGAAAATAAAAAGACCAAAATTGAAGGTGAGAGAAGTCGAACATGAGTACCTTGTTTCTGTTGTTAGCCAGGTTGATGCGGAGGGTGCCCATGCCATGGAGGACAAACTTCATGGAGGTCAGGAGGTTATCGAGCACTGCCGGCTGCCAAAGAGCACAGAGCAGAGGTCAAGTTCAACCACAGGATAAAAGGCACTATCGAGCTGTTTGAAGCTTCTTCTCTGATCTTGTATTGTAACTGACTTTCACCAATCAGAGCTCCTGATCACATCTTCATTTGCAAAAAGCAGCTGCTACCCACCAGGGAAAACCACCCAGTTTTCCTCATGTTACAACCCTGGCAAACACTGCCCCTGAGTGGTTAACCCCTGATAGTATACTTTGCCAGTTCAGGTTTGTGGACCTCTGAGACCTGACTCATGTCCTTCCTGACTTGGTACTTGGAACTTAGTTGAGTCCAGTCAGTGTATCTGAGTGTGGCTGGGATCCCCATCTGTTGGACATTTAGATGATTCTCCTCTGATTCTACTGAATGTTATAAACTTGTTTTGGTTGTATCCTCTTGATTAAGTGATTGTGCTGTCTGCTATATAAATAAATCTACTACTACCAGCCCACCAAAGCATGTCCAGTCCTCTAACATAGAAAGAATGTGATGCATAAGATCCTAAATACACCTGAACAACTCAAATTAAACTAATTTCAAAAATCTGTATTCATGCTTACACACCTGGAGATTTGAACTAACTCAGGGTGTGTGTGTGTGTGTGTGTGTGTGTGTGTGTGTGTGTGTGAGAGGTGACAAGGCTTCACCTCACCAGAAGAGCTGAGCAAACAGCCCTGCATTGACTTGCATCACAAATAAGTTGCTTTGTGTTTCGTCTCCCTCTGACTCACAATAAAAGTCACTCAGAGATATACAACTTAATATCACAATAACTTTGTCACTTTGAGTCTTAAAAACCAAATAATGTGTTCAGTTTTTCCTGCTTTATGACCGTGAACTTCACTAAAAATCAGAATGCTTCCGGTAAAGGGACGAGATTTGAGATGTGCAACAAATAATATAGGAAAAAAAAAACAAGATATCCGCCTGGAGCTGCTCAGATTTGTTAGGTCACTTAGTGAAAATGGAGGAAAACATGCTAGTCCTTATTTATTTCTTTTACAGAAACTGTTCTAACGGTTGATGCTCAAACCTCCACATAATGACATCAGCATGTATGCAAACAATCTCTGTGAGACCGCACTACACACTCAAGTTTCACATCTTTTTTTTCTAGTCTTCAGTCTGCATGATATCACTGAGAGTGCTTATTATGTATGGTCATCTCAGGGACAACACTCTGGCTTTAAGCACAACAGCCCAATCCACTTGTGTTAAAACTTGTTTTTTATGAGGAAGCCAATCAGAAGGAAACTTGTTTCAGACAGATGAACGACTTCACATATTTACATTTTTCTTTCTGTTGTATTTTTCGACCAGCGGCAGTGCTGTGAAGCAGTGTTTTAATACACAGACCTTTGCGTGCATGCTGTGCACAAACGTAATATAGGAAACAGTTTCCCAACGCCCTGCTGATCAACAGCTGTTGGCTGCAGATATGTCAGCATGTCAGAGATGTCGGAGAAGACCGAGAGCGGCAGCTGATTTGAATTATACACAGCTTATATTATTCAGAAAAGAAATGTTTATGAAGAAGAAATTTCAATTAAAACAACATCACATGTTTATATGTTAATATATACTTCATCTGCAGTCACTTCTGATTTCAAACCTGTATGGCACAATAGACAGCATGCTGTTGTTTGTCCAAAGCTCAAAAGGTTTAACAGAGTTTATATAAACGTGATTATATTTCCAATAATTACTATAATTTTAATATTTATGAGTCTTTCGAGATTCATTGGCTCATGGCGGTCATTCGAAGTGGAAATTCACGCCTGCACTGGGCAGAGTAGTGTACAATAGGGCTGCCACGATTTGTCGACTAGTCACGATTACGACTGATTTAATAGTCGACGTCGTTTGAAGCTTTGTAAGATCCCAAAAGACGCAAGGAATAAGTAGTAGGTATTTAAGAGTGTAATAACGGACTGAAAAGAAGAAGAAGAAGAAAAGAAAAAAAAAAAAAAAAAGAAGAAGAAGAAGAAGAAGAAGAAGCAAGAAGAAAAGAAGAAAGAAGAAAAGAAGAAGAAGGAAGAAGAAGAAGAAGAAGCTGTAAACAGTTCAAAAAAAGAAAGAAAGAAAAAGAAGAAGAAGAAGAAGAAGAAGAAGAAGAAGAAGAAGAAGAAAGAAAAGAAAAAGAAAAAGAAAAGAAAAGAAAGGAAAAAAGAAAAAGAAGATAAAAGAGAGAGAGAAAGAAAAGAAGAAAGACGAGAAAAGAAGAAGAAGGAAGAGGAGGAAAAGAAGAAGAACAAGAACAAGAAGGAGAAGGAGGAGGAGAAGAAGAAGAAGGAGGAGGAGGAAAAGAAGAAGAAGGGAGGAGGAAAAGAAGAAGAAGAAGAAGAAGAAGAAGAAGAAGAAAGAAGAAAGAAGAAGAAAGAAGAAGAAAGAAGAAGGAAGAAGAAGAAGAAGAAGAAGAAGAAAAAGGTGTGCATATAAGAGAGTTCGAAGCAGAGGTGTGTAGGTGGAAGCAGAATAAAGACAGTTAAAGACAGAAAAGGATAGGGGGAGCAGAAACAGAAGGAGAGGAATAAGGAAGAAGAAAGGAAAGAATGAAAAAGACAAAAAAGAGAGGAAGAAGAAGAAAGAAGAAGAAGCAAGCAGAAGGAAGAGAAGAAGAGAAGAGAAGAAGAAGAAGAAGAAAAGAAGAAGAAAGAAGAAGAAGAAGAAGAAGAAGAAGAAGAAGAAGAGAAGAAGAAGAAGAAGAAGAAGCAAGAAGAAGAAGAAGAAGAAGAAGAAGAAGAAGAAGAAGAAGAAAGAAAGAAGAAGAAGAAAAGAAAGAGAAGAAAAGAAGAAGAAGAAGAAGAAGAAGAAAGAAGAAGAAGAAGAAGAAGAAGAAGAAGAAGAAGAAGAAGAAGAAGAAGAAGAAGAAGAAGAAGAAGAAGAAGAAGAAGATAGAAGAAAAGAAAAGAAGAAGAAAATAAGAAGAAGAAGAAGAAGAAGAAGAAGAAGAAGAAGAAGAAGAAGAAAGAAGAAGAAGAAGAAGAAGAAGAAGAAGAAGAAGAAGAAGAAGAAGAAGAAGAAGAAGAAGAAGAAGAAGAAGAAGAAGAAGAAGAAGAAGAAGAAGAGGGAGAGAAGAAAGAAAAGAAGAAGAAGAAGAAGAAGAAGAAGAAGAAGAAGAAGAAGAAGAAGAAGAGAAGAAAAAAAGAAGAAGAAGAAGAAGAGAAGAAGAAGAAGAAGAAGAGGAGAAGAAGAAGAGAAGAAAAGAAGAAGAAAGAAGAGTAGAAGAGACAAGAGAAGAAGAAGAAGAAAAGGAAGAAGAAGAAGAAGAGAAAGAGAAGAAGAAAGAAGAAGAAGAAGAAGAAGAAGAAGAAGAAGAAAAGAAGAAGAAGAAGGAAGGAAGAAGAAGAAGGAAGAGAGAAGCAGCAACAGAGAGAGCTGGAGAAGACAGCAGCACAGCACAGCAGCAGACAGAGCAGACAGAAGCAGCTGAGCAAGCAGTCCAGCAGCAACTTCGACAGCGCGGCGCCCAGCTTAGTTTCCAACAATGGCGGCAGCTAGTTAGTTTTAATATTACTCTTATTATTCTTTCTGGGTCACAAAATAAACGTTTAACATATTTTCAGGCGAGAATGTAGCTGTGTAAACCTCAAATATCTGGCTCAGTTTATCAGGACACCACATATTTTCAAAAGCGCTCCGACGTTTTCGGAGACGTCTGTTACCCACTAGCTCGATAGCTAGCCGGGGGCTAGGTCACTAGCGCCGTGAGAACACCGGACTCCCGGCAAATTGTTTTCAAACCCACCGCCGTCTTTCGCACTCAGGTTAACATATATATGAGTCACTTAGATAATTAAAAATGTTAGTTGTTTGGCTTTTTTTTTTTAGTATTTTATTTGTTCCTGAGTAAATCGGTTTGGCTGAGATTAAAGTTATAGTTTTTACACAGCTGAATAAACGTCAAGCAGACAGCTGATTATCAGAAGTGTGAGATGCTGAGAATATACTCCGGTGTCCTGTTATATTTTAGATAGCAAGGAGTTTATTAAACTTCACCGAAACAATCTGCAGAATTTCATTAAAATTTGAATAAACTATCATCTTGTCTTTATTTTTAGTTAGCAACCTTAAACAGCTTAAAGCTGTAAGCTAATGATAGTTATATAAGAGCAGATGCTGCTGGTGCAATAAGCTGTAGTTTTACGTCCAGTGGATGATGATCTGATTAGTCGACTAATCGCATAAATAATCGGTGACTAGTCGACTATCAAAATAATCGTTTGTGGCAGCCCTAGTGTACAAATAGTGTCTATATGTGCCCTCTATATGGATACATGTGCACTTTAAGAGACTGAGGTTTTACAGACACGAGACCACTAACTATGTGATATTAAGTGGTTACCTATTTTGGAGGTGTGACAACTGTGATAACAATGTAGGCTCAAGTCACACAAGCCTAGAGACCGGTCAGTCACAGCAACCACTATTCCCCCTGCCAGCTGGTAAAAACCACTATGGGATTGCTTTGGTCGCTGGCACATTGCTTTAGTGGAAGTGAAAGACTCGTCTGCAAACACTGTCCAGCTTCTTTCCGAGCTCTAGTGAAACTGTGAAAAGCGTGACGCAAACGAGAAATGGAGACAGTTCGACTTCAAAGTGAAAGTTGTGCCTCTGCCCTGCAGCCAAAATATTTCAAATATTCCAAAGGGCACAACTCTTCTCCATTTCCAAGCTTGGCTAGTAGTTACAAAGTATTTGCACATAAAAAACTACAGGCAGCCGTGGCAATCTGCTAGTAACCAAAGCAATCACCTTTGATGCAACCATTTCACCCAGCAGGAGCCAGCAGCCTCCAGAAACCACTGCCAACCAGTCAGGAAATACATGTTTTTCTGTAGCAACGAGCGCTTGCATCACTTCCAATATGATAGACAACTCTTGAGCAACATGGACATGATGTCACACGAGAAACCTCAGTTATCCGTTATTGCCAAACAACTTTTCTGTGGCCTGTGTATTCAACCCTGTGTCAGAGCAAAATCTGAAATATTCATAAAAAAAGAAATCCATTTGTTTACGTTTACGGACATTAAACTGCAGGACCTATGTTATTCAGACCCTTCGGTGGAGATGTGTAACCCTGGCAACCAAGAAAACTGAGCTTTAAAAGAAGTGGCAGCTGTTGTATTTTAAGCCAAACCATGACCTTTTTCTATGGCCCGTATGGTACAAGGGCGCTTGCATAGCTTCAAGCGATAAAATCTTCAAATGACAACAACAGCACATCTTCTGTTTCTATCCAGATACAGATAACAGCTGCACACAAGCAAACAACAAGAAGACAACCAGCCTTCATCTGCGATATTCCATAACCGGAGTCGAGGGGTTGTTTTGACCAGGCAGTTACAGTGACGTGTAATACGGCATGGTTACACAAGAAATCTTAAAACTCACCAAGCTTCTTTGTTAAATCTGTAAAAGGAAGAAAAAGAACTGGTTGTCCCATTGGTACAACATCCTTGTGTCCCTATTGGAAAGATGACAAAGGAGCCGGATTATCTTTAGTTTAGACTGAAAACTGGACGTGCGGGTAAATATCGAGGTTACTAATGCTTATTAAAAGGCAAAGATTCACACATTGCATTCACTTGCCAAGTGAAAGGTCACTGGTTCAATTCCAACTAGAGACACACCAAATAGCATTCCTAACCCAGTCGGTACCAGTTGTGGCAACCACTTGTGACAAGGGAGCAGCCAAAAGTGCCCATTAAAAAATTTTTTTTTTAATAATAAATAAAAGTAATGTTTGTCACCAGACATGTGGATCAAGAAATCACTTAAATATAACCTGTCTGATAAAGTGAAGTAGACTAAAATATCATGTATCTAAAGAAACTCAAGAAGTCAGTCTGGGATCTGAGGAACTGCAGGCTTGACTTTCCTCAGTTAAAGTCAGGATAAATGTTTCGACAATAAGAAAGTGACAGGGCAAAAATGGCATCAATGGGAGAGCTCCAAAAAGGACAAAGTCTCATCTCACAGAAAACATCCTGATGGTTTACAAAACCTTTTGTGGACATATTCTGTGGACTAATGAATATTTGGATCCTATTGTATCTGACATAAAACTAACAGCATTTCATAAAAAGAAAATCACACCAACAGCCAAATATGGTGGCAGTAGTGTGATGGTCCGGGGCCCACTTATAGCCCTTTTACGCTAGTATCTATATGTACGACAAATTAGCAAAACATAAGAAATCAGCAAAGACGCCAATAATTTTTCACAGCAGTGTAGGTGGATTTAAGCACAACAAACATTGAGCAAAGTGTTGCATGACAATCAGTAAAATAACTGGGATAATTAAAACACAACAAAGGACATAGTTTAAAAAAAAAAAAATAGAGTAAATTTAAATAAAATTAAAACATAAATATAAATGATTAAAGATAACAACCAGAACTGTTGATAAAAGGACGCTGTTAATGATTGAAGCTAACATGAAGAGGCTAAAAGAGAAGCTGAGGGGAAGGGAGATTCAGAGGACTGATCGGCAGTAGAAGTCAATGTGTGACGAGGGGTATAAAGCTGTAAGCTATTAGGAAAGGTAGGCAGCGTCAGAATAGGTGAAATGTTTAAATATGTAACAAGTATGCGAGAAAACAAGAAATCAGGACGGGGCAAATAATTTTCACAGCACTGCGTGTCTTCCTTTAGACAATAGATGTCTTTATTGGCATTTTCAAATTTTTCACAGGTATATTTATTGTCACGAAGCTGGAGATCATCTTCAATGTTTACCACTTTCAGCATTTTGCAACATACACAAAGTAGCAATGAGGACTTTGTGTTTGCTCCAGGCTGAAACTGAGCTGAAGCAGAGTTCTCAGGTTCTCGGAGATGGAGTAGCTCAAAGGTAAAATGTAGCACTAATATGAAACTTCAGGGAAATAGTTCACAAATCTCAGTTACACTAGTTTACTTTCCCATGAGAACAAACAGGTTATTGTTTCAGCATTGTGGGCTTCATCAAAGTAACGGATGAAGGCCACAAAAACAAATGGAAGTCACAAGTCTGGCAGATAATTGGCTTTAAAAAGCTCTCAGACATATTGCTTATACTTGCATTTGATGATTTTCACCAGATTTTTTAGCAGGGTCACTGGTTAAAAGACAGACAAAGTTTCATTTTGTTTTAAATTATTTAAATTGTTTAGATTTAAAAACAGGAAAAACAGATTGAATCTGTTCATCGATAACATGCCTTCACTCTCGCATCTGACCTCACAAGTGACTCCGGCAAGGATTGGGTTTAACCAGGTAGCGTAAGTGAAAGCATGTGTGTAGACGCTTTCAGAATAAAAACAGTTGCATAACACATGTGGTCATAAAGATACAAGAAATACAGTTATGTTTGTGCGAATTATGCTTTTATGTTTTGTGGACTTTCACAAAAAAATTTGAAAAATGTTTATTCAGATCTGAGTTTGAAATACTTCTCGATTCAGTCAGCAGCACCTACACACTCTCTCTCTGCACCAGCCTAACAAACCAAATCAAATACCTGTGACTGATCTGCACCGACTGACACTCACTTTGAAGAAGCTGGAGCTAAATGAATGAACTGAAATAAGCAGATGCAGAGAAAAAGAGCCGCTAGCAAGTAAACATGAATGCAAATAACGCAGGACTCCAAAAATCAGTGATCTTAGTTTGAAAAGCAAGAAAATGCAAAACAATCGACATATTTTTTAGAAGTTCAGGAGTACACACACATGCAGCTTAGTGAGGAAGGTGAACTCTCATATTTCAAGTTGAATTAAAGTGATCAAAGCTTCATAAAGACAATGGAAGCATTTACTATAGAGGCGTCACAGTTCATGCTTCTATCTTTACAGCTCGTCTCAGGGTAGTGAGTCAGTTGTGCTTCCTCACTTCCCCCTCTCCACCTTTGTTGTCTTTATCAATTGTTTCCCAGTTCGTCCTCCCTGACTCAGCTTATTCTAGTTTAGCACTTACAGAGGAGAAGAAGAGTAGCAGGATGCTCACTGTGGCATCCTTTAAGTGAACTTGTGCAATGTGACAGCATTTAGTTCCACCCAAAGTTGCACAATTTTTTCACCGAGACTCTTGTATTGATGATGGGAGTCAGTCCACTGTGTAAAGTCTTTTCCAACCCAAAGATTCTCAGTGGGGTCTGGGCTCTGTGGTGACCAATCCATGTGTGAAAACAACCTCTCGTGCTCCATGAAGTCACTATTTTGGTTGCTTTATGCTTGAGCACAGGTAGCGCTAAGGCACCCACGGACCGCCCGTCTATCTGCGGAGAGTATTTGTTGTTGACAGAGGCAGTGTAGAAATTATGTGGTACTGTATTATGTGGGCTACTTGTGCCTGTGCTGCTGTTGGTCCATCAGCAAGCTGAAGTGAAACCAGGTGTTTAAAAAACAAAAGTATTCGCTGCTTCTGCTTTTCATGCTGTGTTGTTTATCTTTGATGATTCTTTTTTCACACTTCTCCCATTTAGTTCCATATCTTGCTCCACTCGTCAACCAATCAGCATTCGATGAGCACATAGATTATCCAAGACTAATAACATGCAGTTGGGATTTTGGAAGAAAAGCTAAGGAGGGATTTTGTAGGTGAAAACCCATCAATGTTCACAGGCCAAACAGACCATAAATGACATTTTTCAAAAGGGTAAAAGTAGCTTTTCACAAATGTGTTCTTGAGTGTTCTCTGCTCAGACTGCTGCCCCATGACATACATGGATGGATGGATGGATGGAGGGACAGATGTTAACCCAATAAAGAATTTTGAGTCACTTCCACAGTTCTTTGCTTGATGCCAATTATTTAACCCTGCTGAAAGAGAGAAGCTCTTTTTTCGTCTTCCTACATATTGTCTTTAGTTTAGGAAATGAGAAGCCACTCACTGCACCAGTTTGGGTTAAATAACCTGTCACCAACTTAAACATACCAGTGACTAAAGTTTTTATACAGTTCAAGGCTCATCCCCATTTGCTTGGTTAAATCCAGGCGGTGGCTTCCTCCTAAAAGCAAATTTCACCATTTTGCAGGCATCTGCAGATTTGCCTCTGGTAACTTGTTTTCATGCATTATCTGCATCTCTCTTTGATCATGCCAATATACAGAGATGCTTCACCAGCAATGGTGATGAACACCTTGGGAGACATCTGTGCTTTGTGTGCAGATATCACTATATCTCATTGTCTTTTCAAGTGATAACTGTTAACCATTTCAGAGCATTTGACCAATCAGTACAGAGCACATACCCTGCAGCCTACAGGAGTCACTGTATGGTAATCTGAACTCATTATCAGCTTTACCTCACCTCTCAAGGAGTAAAGTGACATCTTGTTTTTACCAGTGTGTGTGTGTGTCTGTGTGTCCTTTTGAAAGGAAGTCCACCAGATAGAAATCCACAGAGCCTGTTACACCTTTTGAACCTCTGTTTCCAGCTAGATTCAGCAGTTCAAAGTATTACGGAAACTTTGTGTTGCACTGTGTGTCAGCAAAGACATTATGAGTCCCATTACAACAACATAATCGCTAAATCCGTCCAGTTACACTGAACTATTGTCCTGGTCCAGCTCGGCGTTTGGATCAGCTCACTGAGCACAGAAAATTAACAGCCATTAGCACATGTCTCGTGTCAGAGCAAACCACGACAAAGAATGTGACTTAACTGGCAGCGGCCTGATATTTAATCATTAACTACCAACTTTTCTTTTAACAATGAGTAACTAAGTATAAGAGTGTAGCATGAGTCTGCTTGCAGGCTTTGTAGTCACATTTGAGGAAAAAGCTCAAAGATTTATTGCATTTCTCCAGCAACTTGTCCTTGACAAAAGGTTCTTAGTGAAACACCTGAGTCAACAGACGAGATTACAGGCTCAAAAATACGAATTCAGTTGATAAAAACTACTACATCAACAGTGCACCCACACCCACACACACACACACACACAGAAAAACAGAGCTGTGTGCACTGGAAGGGAACAAAAGGAAAAAATGTCTGCCCGTCGGCATGTCCAAAGTAAAAACCACACCACGGCCTCGGGCTGCAAATAAAAGAGGGATGAAACAAAGAGGAGCCCACGTCCCACCTTTCCTCCACTTATTACTTCTAAACAGGCTGTCCTGTCATGGTCCTAACACAACCCAAACCTAAGAGCCACGCAGAGAAATGTAGGAATGTTTTCTTAATGCCTTTCTGGCTTTTGCGTCAGGTGATATTTCATCAGAGAAAAAACAAAGTGGAGCAGGGATAATCTGTTCAGGTCAAGGCAGGGTTGAGGTGTTTACTACTGTACTGATGGAAGCACGGACTCTTATTCCAAATAGAGGGCAATGTGTCAGAGATAAACACAAACACATGTGAAACAATAGGTGAAAGAGCGATGAGGTCATCTGTGTATTTTTGTGCATGTGTGTGAGAGAGAAGAGGGCGTGTTTTTGTTTGCTGTGGGAGGCTGGGACGACAGGGGAAGGGAGGGGGGCGGAAGAGCAGGATTGTGGGTTGGTGTCATTTTTCCACTTAAAAATAAGGGCGTCACCTGAGAACAAAACCAAACCCAACTGACACCGGCGATGACAAAAGAGAGGTGCAACTGGAACTCAAAATGTGTTGAAGCATGTATGCAAAGTAACACTGAAATCAAATATGTATTTATGAAACAAAAAATGATGTATGGAGGATTGTACCTGCCAAAAATAAAAAAAAAATTGAATGAAGCATAGGAAATGGATTAGCCTCATTAATGTATACCTACATTAAACCAACTGTACTGTTGGTATTCTGTCTGTGTGAACATACAAAGCCCTGTCAGGCAGACAGTACCTCTGCAGACTCTCAGTCAGTTTCTTGACTCTCTTCTCCTTTCTGTGTTTTGATAAAAGTAAAATTTAAAAAACCCAAAAAACTGCATTTCCTCAAGTGGCCACTTGAGGTAAATTCCCAAAACAAAGACTCCCACATTAAAAATCCCCAACTTTACAGCATTACAAAGCAAGTTTACAAGCTAGCATGAAGACACATTTCTCTATAGCTAAGACAGGGTCACTTCTGAGCCCAAACCCCCCCCCCCCCAAAAACCCTAGCCATGTCCATCTTTTATATACAGTCTGTGGCCATAAAGCATTAGTGGACAGTAGCTGATCCTGGCCAATTAACTGCTCCCGAAGTTATTGCAAATCAAGGGGACGCCCCTCCCCTCTCCAACACATGCGCGCGCACACACACACACACACACACACACACACACACACACACACACTTCTATCCAGACATCCGGTTAACTTATTTTAAATGAATACTATAGTCAGCACTGGTTCAAGAAAAACTCCAGCCTCCTAACTTCTGAGTTTCTTTTCAGCTTCGTGGTCTGTTTCACAATCTAAAAAGAGGTTTGACTGTCAGACTTTTCCACTGACAGGACTGTTATTGCTGGGAGACAGAACAGGTAACTGAAGCATGATGAAGACCCTTCCTGAAGACTCTTCCTGTCATCACATCATTAAACACAGCAAGGAGAAGCAAGAGAACGTGATTGGCAAAGTACAGCAAAGTAAAAATCAGGAAAAACAATAAGAGAAGAGGTCAAAGAGGATAAGCCCTCGTTAAAAACAAGCTAATGGGAGAAAAAAACTGTGTGTGTGTGTTGAACCGTTTCCATTCTCCCCTCCCCATCCCAACCTCTAGTACAACAGAGGAATTTGGCTTTCAGTCACTCTCACACAAACAGAAGGAAGAGCAGATGTGAGCCAAATCACTGCATACCAACTTGTGCCTGATCCTGGGTATCATGAGATATCTCCCCCCTGCAGGAAAACCAGGCTTTGCTTTCATTTTCCATCTCATCTCTATCTCTTCTCTAATCATTAAAAAAAAACAAAAAAAACTGAAATGCATTCCTGTGTCTGCAGCATAATCTCAGCTCTTTGTCGAAGTCATGTTATTACCTGAAAGGAAACTAGACTCCAAATCAGGGATGAAAAACTCATTTTACATTGAGGGCCACATACAGACCACTTTCATCTTAAGTGAGCTGGACGAATGAAACTCCCCCTTTTGTCATTGCAAAGATGTTTAACTACATACTTAATTCCTGAGATATTTTAATATAGAATAAGGAAGTGCAATGTCTTTTTTTAATTAATTAATTAAATAATATGAAAGTACATCTCATTTTTTCTAGATGATAAATGCATAAAATTACAGAAACGTTTTTGGTAGCTCACTGCCCACAGTGGCCTGTGTGTATAAGCAAAGTTTTTTATAGTAGAAAGTGAAAAAAGGGAACTTTTCTGCCATTTAATCATTTCTCTTTTACTTAACGTCTGTGCTGTGGTATGAATCACTGTGGAGAGGTCTTTATCAGCAGGAAAAGCTGTAAAACTTACATTTTATGCCCTCTATCATGTTTGCAAAACTGTCCAGCGGGCCGGATTTGAGTTTTTGCCGTTCCAGGTTCTGGTCCTCGGGCCTTATAGATGACACCCGTGCTCTAACCCCACACGTGATACTGATCTTTTGAAGTCATGCATTTGTTTAGATCCTCTACAAGAGCTTAGTGGAAGCACTATATGCTAATAAACTGATAAAAAACACAGGCAGGGTGAGCGTGAGAGTGTTTCTCACCTTGAAGGTGCACAGCTCTTGCTTGGTGAAGCCATTACTGTGGATGATTTTCATCTGTTTCACCAAAGTGCTTTTGCCGCTCTCTGCTGCACCTGTAGGAGAACGTGAGATGGTTAAAAAAGTGTTTTAAAACTTGTTTTACTGTGTGTTCAACTGTGATCGGGCTTTATTTGTAAAAGTTATCTATAAAATCAAAGTGTGGTGTCAAAGTAGGATTTGTGCTTCAAAAATTAAAGTTTACATGGAATATGAGTTATTTTAAACTAAAATCATCAACAGCTGGGTTCATTTAAAGCTGTCAGTCTCACCAAGAATGAGTATTTTAACCACGTTCATCTCCCGCTTGGCAGATTCGTAAAGTTCTCTGTCTATCTTTTCGCTGTGTATCCTCGCCTTCTTCTGCTCTTCTGTAACTTCGGTACCGAGGCACAGTCCCATCCTGAGCGCGCATCTCCTCCACGAGCCCGGCCAGAGAGAAAACAAAAGCAGGGCAATCCAACCTGGGATCAGTCCGACTTTCTTTCTACAAGCTGCATATTCCGAGTTCGGGCTCTGCCTCTACTCCAAAACTAAACCGGCAGAGCGAAAAGAGGAGTTACCTCGGCAAAGAAAAAAGTCCAGGCCATTGCCAAAACAACCTTCTTCAAACTTCCAAGAGTTATTTCAAACTTTCGAGACAAAACTGATTTTACGCACAGCCACAAGCGCTTTTCCCCCCAGTTAGCGTCAGGTTTCAGCGCCTGTCCTGGGCGTTAAAAAACAAAAAGAGAGAAACCGCAAATCTGCTCGGCCGCTTTCCGCCGCAGCAGTTCAAACTCTGTCCTGCCGCCTTGGCAAAGACCCCAACTCATCCAAAAAAAGAAAAACACTACCTCCGCCCCCTGCTGCCCGCAACCCAGATGGAAATCCTTTGGACTTCCGAAGCGACGTGCTGAAGTGCTGCTGCTACTCTGTGTATTTCACCTGTTCATGAAAAATAAAATAGGCGTGACGTAATTAAAAACCTCCACTTACTACATTATAGACCTAATTTCTCTTTACTTTTCAGCTGTTATCACTTACTTTAATTGTAGCCTACAAAAACACAATCGACTTGCGTAACGTCGCGATGACGCACAGGTAGGACGTTTCAGGTATATTCAGTTATCATGTTAGGTTGTGCAAAGGCATGCTGGGATTTACAGTTTATGAGCTCGTCAAAATCCGCCTCCTAAAAGAGAGAAACAGATACGTGGTTTAACAGGTTGTGCAACAAAACAAAAGGGTGTTTGTAACCATAAAAACACTTCTACTGTGAAATGCGAACTATTTCATATCGGTGTTTGGAGCATTTAGAAATAACGAGTGGTTTCTAAATGAAAAAGCCTTTGTATGAATTTAAAATTATTATTTTCCATTAAAAAAAACTTAGCTGTTCAATATGAAGACATTTTAATTGAATACCTTGCCTTTATATTAGTTCAAATTTCATTTGATCAGACGATCTCATTGAGATAACTTGTACCTAGGCTGATCAAATATCCCTCTTTGTGAGAGACTGTGCAACATTGAGTCTTTCTCTATCTGTCCCACATTTTGAGTCAATGTTGCTCATTTTCGACTGATTCTGCAGGACACGCACATTCCTCACGCCTGTCTTTTACCCACTGCATATGAAAGAAAGGCTTTTTATTCAAGTCAGAAGAAGGTCAGCCTGTCTAATGGCGTACTCATCATCAGGGAAAGTTAAAGGGACCAAAAAGTCAAAACCTCTGCAGAGCTGAATAAAACATATTGTTATTGCTGAATATAATGAAAGCTCACACAAATGAAAAAGTAATGACATATGCTGAGAGTTTTTTTTCTCCTTTTCTTGCTTGAGTCACTTTTAAATTTTGCATAGGAGGAAAATGCAGTGTGTAGTGACACGGTATATGGGTCATATTTGGATTTAAAAAAAACTGCTAAAATGAGCAGATATTGTTAAAATAAAAAAGGTATGCCAATTTATGGATACCTCCAAACTGAAAGCTAAAAAGAAGCCTGCTACCAGGCAGAAGAGCAGAGGAAATAACTGTGAAATAAAATTCACACATTCTGAATTTTTATTTCATATCTCTTAGGAGTGTCGACGTGTCCCATCTTGTCTCACACAAACACAGTGCTTGCCCCACATTTAGTTTGTTGGGATATAGTCACCCTACTTATACCTGAAAAGAAAAACAGTATAAACAATACATTGTTACAAAGATCACAGGATTCCATAATAGTTTTAAACTCTCTAAAGGAATGATGGAGTCCAGTTTCACAACAGTAAATGTATATTTACTGGTTTACTGGAAGGCTTAAATGACAGCTTTCATGATAAACAGCAGATCTTTATAAATTGGACTATGGCATGGAGGGGTTGGGTGCTGGAGTCTTGTTTAGGCTGCATGACCATACAGAATATCTTCATAGTTGAGGAGAGACATGACGGCTGACTTAACAATACCTTAAAAGGTTGGAGAAGACAGACATCCTTTTATTCAATCCAAGAAGTTTAATTTTTAACTTTCTCAGCCAGATGTTGGATATAAATCTCAAATGAAAGTCTGCTGTTGTAGCTCTTGAGCTAAATTCCTGCTTTAGCCAGGGCCGCTATAGACAAAAGATTGCTATGTGCGTCTGCAGTGATTTATATTTGGCATGGGAAGCCACAGCGAGAGCCAGTGCAGAACACTGATTCAGGCAGATACAGCCATGAAAGGAGGAAATGGAAGTGTGGGTTGCAAAGTGGCTCGCAGATACACCGTAACCATGTTCAAGAAACAAGCTAAATAGCACACCCTAATTCAGATTTGCCAGTGAGATGTGTAGAAAGGTGTCAGCTGAGCCACTGACTGATGTGGGCTGGCACCGACTTCACGGCCTGACTGAACTAATACAAAGCTCCATGTTTTTGTTGGACTCAGCAGGAATAAGGCTGATGCCATTTAAAGTTTTAATTGCAGGATGGTCAGTGTGGAGAAAACCATAATTATACTTATACAATAATTCTTTTCTGCATTTAAATCAAGTCTGTGATTAAAGGGTGCTAGTTGGAAAGTATCAAAAGCCAAATGAAGGTAAGTCAGAGCCTGAAGTGAGCCTAGTGACTGAAAGACACTAAAATATTGATTAGTTTGATTTCTTTTACGTTTCCTTTATTGTAAATATTATTTTATGTTATTTGTATCACTCTTAAAGCATAAAAACAATTTCCTCCAGAATGTCTAATTTGTGAGATGTTTTCTGGATGAAAAGCCACTGGCATTATTTCCACAAACCAAGTGTATCTCCTCTTGGTTGAGCGCCTCAATAACTCAACATGTGGAATAAAGTCCATGTGTTTTCAAACCTTCAGCATCCGTACAGAGCTCTGAAAGTTAGATCAAACAGAGCTTCTATGGGTGATGTCCAGAGTGATGCCCAAACTCCTCGGGAACACTGAGGATTGCTGATTAGAGATTTACTGTTTTTTATGTGAAGGTTTGCAGTCTTTGGTCAGATCTGAGGGTGGCTGGATGGTAACCATGTGAGTTATTTGTTTCTGAGTGGCTGTGGCCTCATTTCACCGCCTCAGTGAACCGTGACTATGTGCTGACCACGCTCTGTCATCAGGCAGCACACATTATGTGGCAGCGGTAATACAGACATCAAATGCACAAGTAGGGCTGCTTTCTTTCATCTGTGCAACATGTCTAAAATTAGAAACATCCTCTTTCAGGGTGAACTTGAAAAAGTAGTTCATGTATTTGTTGCTTTGAGGCAGGACTATCATAATTCACTATCGTTAGACTGTCCCAAAAACTCCCTGAAAAGCCTTTAGTTAATCCAAAACACCACAGAGCTCATATGTCTCTTCACTCAACTTTAAATCCAGAATTGGATTTAAAATCCTTCATCATAGATACAAAGGCGCGAATGTTCAGGCCCCATCATATCTTAATGTGTTCATAGTATGATTAACGATAAAGACAGACGGCCACCTACAGGAGCTTTTATAACATCCCATTCTAAATCAGTCCTGTGTTTACAGCTGTGACAGTTTCCACTCTTCTGGGAAGGCTTTCCACATAATTTCAGATTGTGTCTGTGGAAAGTTTTGCATATTCATCCAGAAGTGGATGTGTAAGGTCAGACATCTCTGTTCTAGTTCATCCCAGAGGTGTGTGATAGAGCTGAGGTCAGGGCTCTATGCAGGCCAATCAAGTTCCACCAAGCTCATTCAGCCCTGCTTTTATGATCCCTGCTTTGTGCAGTGGGGCACAGTCATGCTGCAACAGAAAAAGGGGTTTCCACAACGTATTCCCACAAAGTTAAAAGCATATAATTATCACAAAAAAATTAAGCTCATGCAATAAGATTTCCTTTCATTGGATCTAACAGGCCCAGACCGAACCTGAGAAAACTATGATTAAGAGGTGTGACTTAATACTTTTATCCATATAGTGCATTACCAACTTCACTCTCAGAGTGCAAGGGTACTTCGACCCATCCCATGTGGCCAATCCCTTAGACTGCAGTCTTCTCTGAGTCAAAGCTCATTTAAAATGGGCTGAGGTGAAGTGAAAAACTGTTCTGTGACCCGACGAATCAAAACTAGAAATTCCTTTTGAGAAACATGGATGCTGCCTTCAGCTTGTTATCAGCACTTGGTTCCAAAGCTGACAGAGTGCATTAATGTCTATAGAATTGGCAGCTTTTACTTCTGGAAAGACATCAGTGCTGAAAGGGATACACAAGTTTTAGAGCAACATATGCCCTCATCCGGTCGTCTTTTTTAAGGAAGGTCGTTCACATTTCAGCAACAACGCTAAAATACATTCATGACAACAGCAAGGCCTCCCAGTAGAAAAGTCCAGTCGCTGCCTACAGTCCAGATCTTTCACCAAATCAAGATTTTGGAGAATCATGGGAAGAAATGTGTGAAAATATTTTTTCTTAAAATTGTGTTTCTCAGTTTAAACATTTAACGTTTTCTATTGTGATTTTATGAAATTTGCAAATCACTGCATTGTTTGTTTTTTTTTCCATAGAATTACGTATTTTTCAGTATCTGCATTGTGTAAAGCATCTTGAAACGAGTGGTTAAGGACCGTTTTTTTTGTGTGTTTCTTTGTTTTTTTAAATCAGCAGGCACTATTTAATAAAACTTAATAAAATGAAATTAAAAACCACGCTTTTGCCACATTGTTATTTATTAAATAAAGCAAATATTTTAACTCAGACAGTGATTGAAAGATTGTGAATAATTGTAACAATTCACCTTTAATGCTCCCCATACAAAGACAGGAAAAGCAACGGACTTTATGTTCACGTGACTTCTTGGATTGTCTCCTGAAGTAGGGAAACAAAAAAAATCCCATCTTCTCCAACACATTCCTTATAAACAGAAACAGGAGTAGCTGCAGATATGCTGTAGTTTGTGGAATCAGACAATGAGACAATTAACAGCCCTTACATTAGTTATAGCTTTTGAGGCACTATTCTAGTATAGACCAAACACACCTTCAGTGACCTCATTCAATGCACACACACACACACACACACGCACGCGCAGACACACACACACACACACTTGGTGCAAATTCAGGTAGTTAAAACTATTCGACCACTCACAGATCGTTTAAAAGATATATTTTTAGGACTGATTTTTTTTTTTAAAAAGTGAGATCTACAAATTAAATGGATGAAAATTACTTAAAAACAAAGTACATTCAACCGTGCTGATGATAATTTTAAGAATGATCGTTAAAACTAAGCTGGTTAAAAATCTAAAAACATAACCGACAATGACATCAACACTGTGTCAATAAGTTAAGGATACTTACAAAATTAACATACCATTTCTACACCTATACGGGGACATGTAGTGTGTGACTTCATGGACAAAAACAGTGCACAACAGAAAATAAACGTTTTCTGTGGAGGAAGAGTAAAGGGATGCTGCAGATTAAGGTCTTAGTGGGTTTTTGGACTTTTTGGATCTATCCTAAACCCTTTAGGCTGGAGCAGTCCATACTGATAAGCACGCTGATTCACCAAAATATTCAAAGCAGGATTTTGCACTCAGTGGACTAGCAGAGAAACCGAATAGCCAGGCCCAGGCTGAGGACTGTATGGACTCTGTCCGGGTCCATGCTCTTAAACCTGAGAGTCCGTGGACGAGTAAAACAGACTCTGGGGCCGTGCTTGCCGTTTTATTAGTGAGCAGTCTGAGCTGGAGCTTCGCCCTGCTGCTTATGCTCTCTCTTCTTCATTGCTTCAATCACTGCCATCTCCTTGGCCTCTTTCTTCTGGTTCCTGGCTTCAAACTGCAGCCTGTTAACAAGAAAAGACCGATTAGTAAACAAAGGATGAAGATACAGATTTATAAATACAGAAAATGAAGACCCAGAGAAGCAACGAGTCCCTGACCTGTTTTCAATGATCCTTTGGACGATGTCATCAGTAGTGAGATTGTTCCCACTATCAATAGCCCTGAATATCCCCCTCTTCTTTGGTTCCTGAGGGGGCAAAAACATAACTGATCAGAATAAAGCAACTAGCAGATATTTTGCTCTATACTGCCACTTCAGGCCAGATGGGTTAATGGTTTAAATCCAAAGTGAAGCACCTATCATTCATCGAATCTAACGATTGTGGCGGACTCATGATTTGATTCAGGACCATGAAAAGTCCTGAATAGATAAACTTTGAAGAAGTGAATCAGATCAGGACATTTTTCCAAAGTTGTCCTTCCTTAACATGTAGCACACAGCAGGAAATAGCCAGCTTTAGATTGATTTATGAGAAAAGTGTTTGGTTTAGATGAGGCAGCTGCCTGTGCAGGGTGTGCACTGCACATGACACTCACAAGCCTGGAATCTACCGCACAAATTGCTGTGGTATTTGCTCATAGCTGCAAAGGTTAAAGTCCATTCAATGTCTGACCTGGCTGCGTCTGATATTTGCATTTCCACATGCACCTTTTGTTTGGTGACCTCTGTAAAAGTCCAGGGCTGTAGTACACGTGTGAAAACAGATCAAGACAAAGTGATTTTTATGCTCATCTTAGCTTTGAGCACATAACTCCTAATGGATGGATCAAATCCCTTTCTCCTGCTTAAATGGATTTGGGCAGCAGCAGTCTAAGCAGAAATGCTAAGACCTTCCTCTCCCTGGCTGCTTCCTCCAGCTCTCCAGGGAGAACAAAGGTGTTCCCAATTCAGCTGAGAGACATAATCTCTCCATCATGTTCTGGGTGTGGCCTTTCCCAAAACGTCTCACCTAAGAGGTATCCAGCACTTACTGGTCAGATGTCTGAACCATGACAGCTCTTTTTAGTGTTGAGGGGTAGCAGCTCTACTGAGTCCCTCCTGAGTGACTCAGCTCCTCAGCCTGTCTCGAAGGGAGAGCTGAGACGCCCTCTCAGAGGAATTTTTGCTGCTCATCTCTGCGATATACTCACTGCCCACATTGGTCAAGGATTATCTCTGACTAACCTCAAACTATTTCTTTCTCTGTTTTATTGTTTTTTTGTCCGTTGCCACGAGTGCTTGTCCAGAAAATGTGAGAAAGGAAAAAAGAATAATCGTAAGGGATGGAGGCTTTGTGGAGACTCTGGATTTAACTAAAGTACTTCCCATCAGGCTGCCTGCCTGCTATCACCAAACCACTTTAAAAAAGGACTTAACTGGATCGCCAGTGAATCCTTGTGCATCTGTGACACAATATCTCCACAGTGTTTATTAACAGTGTACTCACAGCGTAGGGATCCACCCCATCCTTGTCTGGAAGTACCTCAGTCTTCCCATGACACACTAGGTCCACCTGCACATTCAAACACACTCGATTAAACCATGACAAAATACAGAAACATCCTTTTATCTCCTTATTTTTTTTTGTATATAAACAGCTCCTATATAAATCAGATTTATCTGAAACTCAGTGATCACATACAAGGCTATCAAACACATTTTTGAAATGATAATGGTTAACCACTTCAGCATGTTTAACACATCTCATACCACCAGGGGGCGCCACACATTTACAACTCACCTTAAAATGATCCAGCAGGTCTTTGCCTACTGCATAGGGAGCACCAATCACCACCTCTGACACATACTGCAGACACACCGAGACCAGTGAGAGGAAAAGTTATTAAATGATTAACCTTATAATGGCAGTATCACATCTGTGCATTTCTGCTCACACAGTTTAACCAAAAACCTTTTACAGGAGACCTCAAAGGTCAGTATGCTTCCACAGCTCAGTGAACAACCTCTGGTAAAAACTGATGACAGAGCGGAGCGACTTAATGCTTTTATAGACTGTGTAACACTCTCGTAGGTAACACCAACACATGATGCAGAAGGGGCACAGAGACTTATTGTTCCTGACTGATAGCTGATCAGGAGGAATGAATGGCGCTTAGCCAAGTTCAGTGTGTGATTATGCGGGGCAGAAAAAACTTCTCGCTGTTATGAACATTTCTCTTATGCGAACTCACCCGGCAGGCGAGGACGCTCAGGGTCCTCTCGTGGATGTTCATGATCGGATAGTTCTTCCCCTTGTAGCGATTCACTTCCTGAAGAACAGGACGAGATCAGTGATTACCTCGATGCTCTTCCTTTTCAAATATTTATCTCAGATACGGATGTGACAGTAGCAAAACTGCTTTCTTATTTCTTATGCTTCCTCTAAATGTGACAATGAAAAGAGCTGACTGCTGTTCCCGAGTTTGATCAACAAAAATCAACAAAACAAAACAAAAAAAGAAAAAAAAATAGAGGTCAAAAGTTCTAATAGAGATAATGAGATGTGAAATTTACACAGCAAAACACGATTCAATTTATTTATAGGAGCACAATTTCTTCAAAATTGGATGAAATGTTGGGAAGAGTGGCCATCTGAAAATGAGCAGATGGATCAAAATGCACTTTAGTCAATCCTGGTCTTAAATAAGAACCCTTATTAATAAAACTGACTCAGCCAGCAGTTACAAGGCTCATTTTCACGTTCAATTCTCCCCAAAAGTTTGACTACAGTCATTAAGGACTTTAGTTTCCATTACTTCTATTTAATTGTGAGCTTCTGTTAATTTAGCTTGTTCCAAATGTTTCTCCTGAAAGCTGCTGACGCAGCAGGGGGGAAAAGATTTTTCAATCTTGAGATGTACCTGGTCGAAGTGTAGACCTACGATGACATACGGCCGCTCCGCCTGTTTATATACCATCTCTAAGAAGTCAACATGGCCGATGTCTGCAGAGATGCTGTCGTCAAGGAAACAGCTACAACAACATGTTCACCACAGAAATCTCTTTGTTCATAACTCAGCTCTGTTTTTTTTTTTTTTTTTCATGTGATAAGGATACGGAAGAGGTCAAACGCTCCAGCCACATAGATGATGGTGTCTCCAGGCTGAGGCTCCTTTCCTGAGGCAAACTGGATGATTTTCTGGGATGTCTGCAGGAACTGAGAAACTCCTGTCCAGGGACTGTGGCCTTTAGGACCCTTAATGATGACATATAAACAGCACTGAGCGCCTCTGACACATTCCTATCGTCGGGATGATGAGCAAAGACTAGCAAATATCACAAACCCTTGAAACTAAAAGTAAATGACATTTACCTTTCCAAAGTTGTCCGTATGCTGCTGGTAATCTGGGTTATCCTGCAGAGAGGAAAAGATTAGGCTGACAATAAAATAAACAACAGCTATCCACACGCCAAAGAGAACCACGTAAACTCACTATGTTGCTGTGGTGGGCTTTGGTCATGAGAAGCATACGACCCACCAGGTCAGTGGTGGAGACGCCCTGAGTGCGCTTACATTCCCGGTAACGGCCTGCTCGCTTGACCTCTTCATATGTGTCCTTGCCGTCTACCGTCAGCGTGATGTCATCTGGGAAACATAAACATCACATCATGTACTCTGGTTGAGTGATATAATGGATTGGATTTATATAGCGCTTTTCAAGGCACCCAAAGCGCTTTACAATGCCACTATTCATTCACTCTTGCATTCACACACTGGTGGAGGCAGCTACGGTTGTAGCCACAGCTGCCCTGGGGCAGACTGATAGAAGCAAGGCTGCCATATCGCGCCATCGGCCCCTCTGGCCATCACCAGTAGGCGGTAGGTGAAGTGTCTTGCCCAAGGACACAACGACCGGGACAGAGAGTACGGGGATCGAACCGGCTACAGATGCGCTTCCCAACCCCCCTAAATGTTAAAATTTACAACTGTCCATCGTAAGTCCATTAGCAATCAGCTAACGATATATGTGGACGTGTGAAAGTTCAGCAGTTCTCATATTTCTTTGAGATAAAAATGGACAAAACCAGCAAGACAACCTAAAAATTAAGCAGGGAGCAGCCTCTACATCAGCAAACTGGTGGAGATGGCACATAAAAGATGGTGTAGCTCTGATTTCACGAGTGCCTTAACCCTGCACTGCACAACCCAGTGACTTGGGAGGATTCTTTCACAGCGACAATGTGTAACAACAAACGTTTTAGGCTGTGAGATTCAAACGGACTCACCTCCATGAACGCAGAAGTCACAGTTATATTTGTCCAACGTCTCCAGGGTGGTGACGTATGGTGCTCCTTCCACTATCTCATCCACCCACTTGATTGCACGCACCATCTTGTAGCGCTCTTCCTGAGTGAAGACTGGAGGGCCCTTGTGCTTGGAGATCTCAGCTTTAAATTGGGTTTTAGGTAAATAAATGGTTATTAATCAAAAATGTAGATCACAAAGTTACATTTATATTTTATTTCAACCAACACATTTCCAGTAAGGAAATCTTAAACATCCACATTAAACAGCTGATTATAATCAAAGGTCTGCCTCTGATGTTCACAGCTAAAGCAGGAAAAATCTGACAAAGGTTAGCTCCGTGTTTAATCATTGAGCAACATCTTTATTTACTTCTACCATAAAACTTTATTGATTATAATTTAGAGATAAAGTGTTACTGGATGTGACTGAACAGACTAAAGTCTTTCCATAGAAAATCAGCCCCGCCTGACGCCCTCAGAATCAGCTATTAAGCAAAGCTCTGAAATACAAATATCATTCGAGTTATACAGTCTTTAAAACTGCCTTATTTTCCCAGCATTTAGATCCCTTATAACTTCTGAAACAGCGGAGCTATCCGGATCAGATTTCCGGGCTTGGAAAACATATTTAAGCTCAAATACCTTTTCACCGGCTCGAACTGTCATAAGCTAAAGCTAAAATCTTGTTTTTGTTAAAAATGATGTCTGTGATCAACTTTGAGCATCACTATCATGAGACATGGCATATGTTTGATCTGTTTTCAGGTAATTCACTGCCAGATCCAATTTTTTTTTTTTTAAGTGCCTTTTACGTTTGAAGGGTCATATGACCGTGTGGGATAGGTGGCTGGTCAAAATAACATATATAAATAGCATGTAATATAATTTTGACATACATTTTGATACCAGGCTCATCCTACAGCCATGGTTCCTTCTGCTTTTTTAAAAATTATTATAATAACATCAAATGAGATTTGAGAAATTCAAACCATGACACAGCTGAGTGATTGGCAATTTTTCCATTGAATGACCGACCGTTTAGTCAGGAATTAATATTTAATCACTGTATCAGGGTTAAGAAAGGGTCTGTACTTGTGGTCTTACCATCTGTGTGGACGCCCACTATGAGGTAATCTCCCATGGCTTTGGCCTGCCGCAGCTGGTTTGAGTGACCGTAGTGCACCATGTCATAACTGTGGAGATGGAAAGAGGCGACACGTCATCACAGTGGAAAACAATGGATACATTAAGGGCTCAAACAAATGAATAAAAACACAAGTGTGGCCTTGGTAACCAGCACCCTGCAGCTTTAGGCTTTTCGTCTGAAGCCCTGCAGGCTCACAGCATCACTGTCTTTTAAAACAACCTTTCACGACCTTGTCGTGTCTTTTTTTTATTTTGGTGACCTTGCACAGCAGGGGCCAGACAGTGTCTTTAAATCACATGGCCTATATCCATCTAAAAACAAACTGACGGACAGTCGTGGTGAGCAAAAATGCTAAAGGTTACTGGGAGAAAGGTTAGACGGACACAAAGTCTACGATATTCCAGTGTTTATTTGCTTTCTACTATTTGGCAACTTGTGCAGTTAATGTTCTGTAGACTTGCCTTTTAAATAGGAAGGAAATGTGAGCACTCTTTCTCTCTTGCACCATAGTCAAAGTCTCTGCTGATAGTGAAAGGCATAACCTGATTGTGAAACAAAGAGTCGATAATTATGTTTGTAAAGCAAACATGGCAACACCTTAAAGGCCGGTCCGCGAAAATATTGTTGGACATAAACCGGTACATGGCGCAAAAAAGGTTGGGGTCCGCTGCCCTGCAGATCAAACTAGGTCACACTCTTTCATCCTCTGCTGAAAATTTTTTAGAACTCCAATATTCCCCAAAACGCCACTTATGACCTTGAACTGGCCCACAAAAAAAAAGATTTCATCTTTCCAAAGTGGTCCATTTGCCCCCATCTCACCCTATCCCAGCATCCTCCTCAGTCACATCAACCCTAGCATGTCTTCCTTCACTACATCCATCTATGATCTTCCTCCCCCTTTTATTAATAAACTAAAATGGCAAAAAAGGGCCATTAAAGCTTTAAAATAAAGTCCTACGTGCTGCAGGTATCACTGCTGGGGGAAAAAAAGAAGAGGTGGGTGGTTGCTGTCAACTTTTTTACGAAGTTTACAAGAAATTTGACAGATTTATCCATTTGACAGTTTCTGGCAAACTGAACAAAGTGTCTTCACACAGAGATCTTTCATTTCAGCTGCTTATTAATTCAGTTTTGCCCTAAATGTGGCAAACAAACTCCGGGTGAATGGAAGCGCTTTCAACAGAGCACTTTGCTTCACCTTTAACTCTTTGCACCTTAGAAGCATACTTTGAGTAACCCTTGAAGCTCTTTTGTATGTCATATTTTTGACCTGCTTATGGAACAAACTGACTGTGAATGTGGAATCAGAGGGTGTCTATGGAGCTACCTTCTGAAAAACCCGAGAAACTATTCTAATGATCACCAAACCACAGCTTTACTGATATATACTGAGGTGTCAAAACTCGTCATTAAGGTACAGACTGAGATTAAAAGTTAAAAACTAAGACTAAAGGTACTAAAAGTACACAGTTTATGAAGAACTTCTGTTGGCATTTTATCATTTTAACATGAAAATACCGACTGTAAGGAAAAGCTACTCAGCATGCTTCTTCAGCTTCCATTGAAACTAACATTTTTACTTAATGACAACTGAATCTGAGCCTCCCCCCAGCTGTCATCAGGTGAGAGGACAGGGTAAACCCTGGTCGGGCCGCCTGTCCGTCACGAGGCCAACGCACATGGACAACATTTGAATCCCGAGCTCCTATACGCTCATATTTCACCTGTCATTGCATAATTTCTGTGTCTCAGGACATCCACAGGCCCTGCACACCACTCCAACACGCCTCTTCTGCAATACAGCGAACAAAGTGTACACTAGATATTTATAACCACCACATGACTGACTGCCTGAGTGAATCCAGGAGAGAATTTACACATCACAAATGAGGACTCAGCTCTCTGTCCAGCCGCAGCAAGGGTCCAGGCATTTTCCCCACAGCATGCGCTTGTGGCAGAAGAGTTTAAAATCACAACAGACATACGCTTGCTTGTTTTAGAAATAAGTCCCGTCTCTTGCCGTCAGCAAGACAGGCAGCGTAAAGAACTACGTGTCCCTGAGTAAATATACGTTCAAAGCAGCACTCGGCGTTACTCAGTTGATCGAATCAGAAAATAAACAAACAGTTCTGTCAGACCTGCAGGTGCTCGTGACGGGATTCCTAATGGGATAAAGGTGCACGTGTAAAAGAAGGATGACTAATGCTCACTGGGACAGCAGTGAAAAAAAAGGAAAAAAAAGAAAGAGATATTTTAACATCCGTGCAGGCAACACAACTCACAGGTGTTGTGTCTGAGGTTCCTCTGACCTTTAAATAATCAGTTTCACTTCTGTCCAGGCAGAGTTTATTAAATGGGCGTAGGTTTACTTACATTTTCTGTAAGGAAAGTGTGCACCAGTAGGTTTCGATCATGAATGTGGCACCTGTTTACTCTAATGGTAAAGCCAGTTATTTTATTTATAGCCCAGGACTTTATGACTCTGTGACTGGCAGAAAACTGGACACAAATGAAGCTGTGATGACAAACTGTTGGAAAGGCAGCGAAGAAACTTTTTCTAAGACAGATTCAGATCTGCTGCAAGAAGGACAGATGCAGGAAACCTTTCACGCCTCGTGCAGCATCTCTGTACAATGCAACACATCTGTGGCGCAGAGAATCGTCTGTTTGCTACTTTTAACAGTTTAATTCAAGCTTCCTCTGTCACTATACTTTACACTGTTACACTGAGCCGCTTTAAAAACAATGTGACACTTTCTATGCAGGTTAATGTTTTTATTTTGCTTTGCTGGAGTCTTTATCTAATTAAGATATTTATCTTATCATTGTATTTTATACTATTGATCTATATATAATTCCATTCATTTGAAAATATTTTGTTTGTTTAGGTTTGTTGTAAATTACTTTTGTAAATTAAGTCATTACATATTTAAGAAAAGCTAAGATATACTTATTTATTAGTATTTATCATCCACAGTGAAAGGACTTGAGGTGGTTCTTTCCAGACACATCCAGGGTACTCTGGGCATATCGTGCCTGAGGAAAGCTCCAGCTCAGTCTCGGGACACACTGGAGAGATTATGTCGCTCGGGTGACTCAGTAGTGCATCGGGTTGTCCCCAGATGAGCTGGAGGAGGTGGACAGGGAGAGAGAGGTCTGAACATCTCTGCTTAGACTGCTGCTTCCCCTTCCCCTATGACCCAAAACCAGACATTGGAAGGAAGGATAGACAGACAGATGGCATGGATGCTTTATCGATCCAAAAGCTGAGAAGTCACTAGTGCTAGTGCAGTTATTACCAAAGTGTGGGCAGTGAATATACTACAGGTGGGCCAAATAAGCAGGTTTAACATCATCATAAATTGCTTGCGTTTAAATATTAACAATCAAACAAAACCACCGTCGTCATCTGGAAGATATCCTGTCATTACCTTTTAGTAATTATCACAAGTCAAAACCAGTATAGTATGTTCACCACAGATGTCATTCAAGGAAGAAGATTTTCGGGTTTCAAGCCGGGCGAAACATTTTTAACTTTCGTACAGGCTCTCGGTGCTTTTACTTATTCATTAATCGGCTTTTTTTTACTGGGGTACAACAAATGTATGTATTTAAACTGCGTGTGTTGTTCTTGTAAACTTTACCTATACTTCCATATATAAACAAGTACTTTTTCTCTGAACTTAAACGCAGCTCGAGCTCCAAACTTACCAAGGTATGTGTGTCATGAGGAAGACAGACACCGAAAAATGCCGCCCGAGCAGAGGAGAGCAACAGGACGGAAACGATATTAAATTAAACACAATATTGCTATTTTTTTTAAAGGTTAGATATTTTAAGTATCGAGGCTACTTTTCATTTTACAGCAGTCCACATCTCCATAATGATTAACAGCTATTCTGCATGTGTATGATCACCGGAGAAGAAAAACGGTGGGCTCAGAGGTCTAACGTGATGATCCACTCAGGAACAACGCCCAGCTTTTCTGAATGGAGCTCCCCACAACTCAAGCTTATCAGTGAAACACGGGCTCCTTAATAAACGCTTAATAACATTATTGACAACACAGCATTCACCTCTGTTGAACTTCTAGCGCAGTTTAAACACTGCGCATTTCATCATGTAGCATTGGCTATACGTAATACGCTATTTAAGCTGGTTATCGTAGTAACAGATAAGCCCCGGTGCTCAGTTACTAACTGCCAAGCGGCTAGTTAGCAATAGCATGCTAAACCTCCTGTTCCCCTGCTGTTGATTGCATAACAATAGCGTATCAAACCAATAAACTATGGAGAAGAGTTTAATAAGTCCACACTAATAATAAGAACTGGAAGCGGGTACACACACTCACCAGCCATCACACCACAACCGGACCACCCGCTTCCTTTTCTCTGGGCTGCACGCCGAGGATCCCGGTTTCGTGCAGTCGGCTTCTTCACGAGGCTCGCTAGTAGCGTGGTGACCGTTTCTGATCATCTCTGTGGGCTCAGGGGAAACAGCGCAGCGCCAAACAAGTAAAAACGAGAGGAGACCTAAGTTTAGGAGTATCTGGATCGTTAAAGAACACTTCAAATGAAATCCTCCTGTGCGCCTCCTGTTTTCTAACTCAGACTTACACTGAACCGGGTGCCCCGGGCAACGCCTCTAGCACCACGTCACATCGAACCGCTGACGTGCAGATTGCGCCAGGTCACATGTTCAGCGTAACTTTGTGCCCTCGGCAGTAACAAGTACCGCTGTGTGAGAAGCCAAGGGCGCCCACGCTAGATAAGTGATAATACACATTTAATCAACATGTAAACATTCACTGTGTACGTTACTGCTTTTTATATCTTTAAGATTTACAGTGTAATGTCTTGATGCGTGTTCAATCATCCAGGTAAGTAAATCTCCAAAAGTTGATTCTGTTCATCTGGACGTAGCGTTTTTAGTGGGAGAAACGTTTCGTCACTCATCCAAGTGACTTCTTCTGACTGCAGGTTTCCCCAACCTTATAAACACAACATTTGCATAATGACTGAAACCAGCCCACTGAAGGAACAATGGGCTGGGAGGTCAGTTCCTTCATTATAATTATGCAAATTCTCATGACCATTGATCAACAACCTCTGGCAGGCACGTGCAGGGGGGGGCTAGAGGGGCTTGAGCACCCGCCCCTTTCCTGATGGGTGCCCAAAGTGCCCTTTTGTTGAGGCAACTTTTAAAAAAAAAATTATTATTATTTTTTATGTGTGTGTGCGTGCGGAGTCCTGTCTGTGCCCCTCAACAATAATATTTAACTATTAATCACAGTTTTGCTAAATAAAAGGATCTGGCTTGCATCAGTCACATGATCACATTTAACCAATGATCGCCCTTGACGGCAGAACGCGCTGGTTACGAGCCGGGAACGAGCTCACAAAGAGCACGCGCATTTTTAGCGGTCCGGAGCTGTAGGAGAAACACAAGTTAACTCAGAGACACAGACTGATGCGACAAAACCAGTAAGTAGGTGTACAGCGACACTGTAGTGTGTAGCACCCAGGAGTATTAGCTTATTACGTACACGTTGGTAAGTGTCTTGTTGGCAACTGACGAACTGAAACAAACGAGCGTGCTGTGTGTGCAACAGCGCGACAAACATTACCTGTCCTTTTATTAACTGCACAAGTAGTGCTGGTCATAGCTGCTGGCTACCTGGTAACTGTCATGGGTCTGTAGCTCTGTCACCGTTTTAGGGAACATATTTAGTTTTAAAGTATTAGACTATTATTAATTTCCGGGCTTTTCCTGCCTTTCTGGAGGGATTATATTTCACTAAAAAACGATCTAATATGCATGTCCACATAATAATTATTATAATTATAATATATTAAAAAACACACGCTGTATTTTAAAGAACATACATTAAGAAGCAGATTATATTAGATTTATATTTTAAATAAGACAAAATTTGGATTTTACAGCAGTAAAATGATTGTATCTCTACAGTTTAAAAATGTAATAAGCTTTGCCCCTGCACAGAGTGGATAGTGAAACAAATGGAATCATCATAATACATTATTTCATATTTATTACTTCCCCCTCCTCTTTGCTTTATTATTGTAGCTCTAGTAATAAATAATAATGTAAGGATTCTGGATCAGCACCATGATGCCCATAGTATATACAGTATTCTGAAGAAGGTCTAAAATGTCACTGTGTGTGCGTGCATGTGTGTGTTTTATTTAGATGGATTTAAAAAAAATATTACTCATGATATAACATTGTCCAGACATGCGCTGGTAAGGACATGAGGAGGAAACAGCAGGAGCTGTGTGAGGCTACTAAAGGCAGTGCTATAACATTTTTCTGTCATCATTTTATTATAGATTAAGTGCTGGAGTTGTTAGGTGTGGATAATTAGATTATAGTTTATTGCAATAGCAAGTTGTGCCTTGTTCTCACATAGCAAGTGGAGAGTGATATATGAAATGATGGGATGGAAGGAAGAAGAGAAGCAAAGAGTGATTCACAGGCAGAGCCTAAATTATTTCTCACAGTTTTTTGTTGCCTTATGGTTCCAAGCGCTGTCACCAATCTTTGCATTTTGTTATTATCTCATGACACTTGTTTAATCAGCTACCATCTCTCCTATGGACTTTTTAATGTCTACAGTCTCAGATCAACACAGCCCTGCCCTTCCCATATTAGATTCTTGATGAATGTGTGTTGTTGTTATTCAGCCTGGTTCAATGTGCCCCTTTTTAACTTTGAGCACCCGCCCCTTTAAACCTCTCTGCACGGCCCTCTGGCGAAGCGGATGGCACAACACAGAAGAGCCACCTCGTCAGGCCAGGACGCAGTCTATTTACACCTACAGGCCAGTGGACACTTTCAATGATGAGGATGTAAACATCCTGGACAGGGAGGAAAGCTGGTTTGAGGGCAGACTCAAGGAGTCCATTTACGTGAAAAGGGAAAGACCATCTCTGAATCGAGGAGGGGGACTAAGGGTACATCTTTCGCCATCTTACAATTGCAGCCATTCCCCCAACTCTCTGTGAATGGTACTCATGGCCATTGATCAGTGGAAATGGTCTCAGTGGAAGTGGGATTGTATTAAGAAAGGAAGTGAAACATGGAGAAAAAGCTGGTTTTCAGTGGCAACAGGTCTGATGAAGTGATGAGTCCAAATACGATTGTTTTTATTTAACCAATCAGCAGTATGTTCAGAGGAGCTCAGGAGAGAGGTACAGTTTGCCTATCTGGGAGCACTTTTGCTGACAGTGTGTTTGACAGCGATGAATGGATTGGCCTCCTGCACCTCAATGTTATTGAAGCAGTATTTTGGGGGAAGAAAAATTTTGCCCAAAATCGCCATGAAACATATTTTACTGGGATAAAGATATTAGTCATACACCACTTCACATCAGCATTTGCTTAGAGAGTTCAGGCTGTGCTGAAGAATAAAAGTAATCCTACTAAATATGGACTTTCAAGCTCATTAGAGTTGTACAAATTGATTTTGGATTAGATACAGCATTTTCATTTCTGTTTGCACCCATTTCCTATTTTGTATAGAATTATACATAACCTACAAAGGCAATAGGATAAGTTAGAGCACCAAATCAGATATAGTTTCTTTATTTTTATCAAACAAATGGTAGCAGAAAGAAAATTCATTGCATCATGATTTATTTTCTCACAAATACATCTTTGCGTGTGAGAGAAAAGAAATGCAGCAAAAACCAACGAGGCTTCACATTCAGGTTTAGCACTGGTTTGAGTTTTAGGAATGCCGACACTAGCTTATCAAAGACAGCCTGCACTTTTTTTAATAATGTGTAACCCTATACCAGACATGATGAGACTGTTGACACTAAAGGTTCTTCCTGAGATAAAATAACAGACACAATGACTCTGGCTGCTGTTTCCAATCACTTAAGCAAACAGTAATTTAACTCAAAACTCAGCTTACCTTCCTATACTGTAAACAAAAGTTATTTTTTT
>NW_024582431.1:665281-675420 GCF_018398535.1 Haplochromis burtoni
CTATACCAGACATGATGAGACTGTTGACACTAAAGGTTCTTCCTGAGATAAAATAACAGACACAATGACTCTGGCTGCTGTTTCCAATCACTTAAGCAAACAGTAATTTAACTCAAAACTCAGCTTACCTTCCTATACTGTAAACAAAAGTTATTTTTTTTTTTTAAGGAAAAAAAAAAGTCACACTAAAGTTTAAACGTAAACAAATGTAATACAGTAGCGGCTGTACTAACCAGCCTGCATACCTGAGGAAGGATTACAGCAGAGTCAAGGGCAGCACACAATAATTAAGTACGGCCAACATAAACCTTTAAAATAAACATCAACACAAAGATGCCATGTTTTTAAAAAAAGGGAAGTCTTGAACATATGAAAAACAAACACTACAAAAATATATTCTACTATAATCAGTACATGTGTAAAAGATAGAAAAGCATAATTCAAAATGGACTTTTGCTTAAGCTGCTGTTGTTATCTGCCACTCATGTTCTTCTGATGATACAGTATTTATGAAGTACTCTACCCTCAGATATCCATGTTCTAATACATCATGGTCATACTACACCAGCAGAGCGTAAATTAGACACTGTAGAGCCCAACTGATGCAGGAATACGAGCTACACCAATATTTGGTGATATTATTTCCCCTTTCAGACAAATAAAAACAAAGACTTTTCTAACATTTGTCATTTTTTATGAAGACTTACTAGGATAATATTTAAAAATAATTCTGTTTTGTTCCAGTAAGCCATGAATTACTTGTTTAACCCCCACCTTTACTCAGATCAGCTGGCTGTGTTTGTGGGAAATGCAGATACTGATATTGGTGATATCAGTCAGGCTCTAAGAAGCACCTGTTACCAGTCTGGTTAAAACACCTGAAATGGTGTCAAAAGTGATCCATTCACAAAAAAACAAACCAAACCCCTACAGGACCTCATTTTCTGACACATTTTAAGACCTTTCTTGTCAGTTTTTGTAAAAGAAAAAAAAAGAAAAAAAGAAAAAAACATCCTAGCCACACTGAGCTAAAATTTGGCTCCGTCTAACCCAGCTGGCTTAGCTGCCATGAACACAGAAACATAAACTGCAGCTGCTTAACAAAACCCTGCTCTGAACCCAGGTATCACTCTAAAGTGTACGCTGTACAACACGACAGGTCAGTGCAATGTGCCATTTTCCTAATGGCAAGTACACAATCCTACAAAACAGCACCCCAGAAGCTTCAAGTCCAACTTTCCATCATCACAGGACTGAAACTTGAATCTCTTGATGGGATAAACTGCTGGCAGTGACCAAAAAGTTCACAATGTCCTGTCAGTCACGCAACTTTTTTCTTCTTCTGCCTTCCTTTGCCGTACCCTCGTCCGAACCAGCCGCCCTGCACAGATGTGGGTTTCTGCTCCTCGGGGTCATCTGAGCAGTCATTTTGATCATTGGGAGGCGCTACGACCTCACGAGAGTGGCTTTGCACCTCTTCAAGCTGCAGAGGTGTAGCCAGAGTGAAGATGGGATCGTCTGCCCTGATAAAAAAAAAACAGTGAGGAGAACTCAGGGCAGTGAACAATTCGGCTAAATTGTTTTCTTTGTAATTTTTCATCTGTATCTGAATGACAGATTTTATATCAATAAGCCAATATTATTTACATCATCTGTGTTTGATGGGCGTTATCATCCTACCTGTTATATGCAGGAATCTGAAGGTTCAGCTCCTCCATGAGGAGTCTCATGACATCGTCACACTTGCCGTGAATTTTCAACACAGCCAGATCATCTTTTGGTGTCCACTAAAACAAAAACGCCAGTGCATAATGAACCACTGAGCATTCAGAACTTTACCCGCATCTCATCTATTTATCTGCATGTTTTTCACCTATACTGAAAAAAAAATTAAATGTACCTGAAGGTTGACAATGTAGAGTTTGGGCCTTTTGCTTGCTGGTCTGTTCATGCACCACAGAGAAGTGTATTTCTTCAGCACCTGAAAGAGCAAGAGGCAGTACAAAGGGAAACCACTCGTCAAAATAGAGGTTCCTTTAAAAAGTTAATAAAGCCACATAGCTGGAATTTAACTGTCCTACTACTTGTTTTCTGCTTCTTTCACACAGTGTTAAGTCCCTCTGCAAAAACTCTTTAATTTAACCATTTTGCCTGTCTCCTTTTTCTGACCCGGACACATTTTGTTACTTCCCCTTCATCACCTAGACCCCTTTCAGGGGAACGTAACACACAGTAAATGAATAAATGGGTTTTTCCCTCTTCACAAATGGAAATACAGCAATAAATATTTGGGTTTTTTATATTGTACATATATTTAGACTATATTATAAGCTTTAAGGTAAACTTTAACTTATATACTGGTCTACTGCATGAAAACCAGAACCAGGAGGAGTTAGCTGTCCATGTAAACAGTACAATTAAAGTACTGTGTTGTTAAAAATGAAGTCAATATTGCCATTATTACAACTCAAATGTAGTTATAAATTAACTCGCAGTAGTAACTGATAAGTTCTTCATACGTTTTCTCTGCATTTACCTGAAATACAACTGCTAATGAGAGCTGTTGGATAAAGTAAAAAAAATTTTTTTTTAAAAAATCCCTGCAAGTGAAATAAAAGAAAACTGAGTTGGCAGGACAAGGGGAACCCTTTGTCTAAGGAGCTTGGAAAGAAAAGCGTCTGGACTTCTTTAAGTTGCTGGAAGACATTTCACCTCTAATCCGAGAAGCTTCTTCAGTTCTAGGGTTAAATGGTGGAGAGTCCCAGATTTAAGTTGTGTGGGAGTGTGGGAACCCTTCTTTGCATCATAATATGATTTTTAAAAAAACTACTAACTGAATAATAACAGAGGCTGTGACCTTTTGAATGCTCCAGGATCATTAATAACCAGGAGACACTAAAGGTGCACATGACTGAGTTACTGGGGAAATCTACACCGCAGCTCTGCTCTAGTCTGCATGCCAAGTATCGTTTGGCAAGAGGCATCCATCAGAGTATGAATGTGTGTGAATGTTAGACAGAAAGCACTTACAGAGAAAAAGCTTAGACAAAAGTGCTTTTGCGAATGGGTGTGAATGGCTAATGAGACAAGTTGTGTAAAGCACTTTGAGTACTGTGCTAGAGTAGAAAAGCGCTATATAAGAACCATTTTACCATTACTGCAAACCCCCGTGAAACCCTACAGTGTAACCTGACGATGCAGCTCTCTAGAAATGTAACAATGCAGCTCGCAACTACTGTGATCTGTTCACTACCATCAATCCCTCTTTTCTCACCACAGTTTTTGTATGTGGTCTAGCAAAAACTAACCACAACAAAAAGTGGAGACCCAGTAGGGAAAATAGACCCAGCATTTCATTTGTTTCTATTGGCTGGCACAGCATACGTAGGTTACGTCACAGGCTCTTCAAAGATTCCCTGCAGAAGTCCAAATCAGGCCTTGGGGTTTATCGTCACTTTACTGTGGGCTCAAATCTTGTTTGGACTGCTCAGTTTTACGCAAACTCGATGTCTGTTCTTGAGGGCACATGCTGTTTAACTGGTATAAAACTGTACAGTGTATGCAACCTAACCCAGATTACATTTACAGACTCAGACAGCTTTATAAATCCTACCTTCAGACTGGAGCCTAAACAGAGTATAACATCCGCCATCTTGGCAGCTTCTGTTGCTCCCCTCCAGTTGAGAGGCTGCTCGAGGGTCCCACGTTCCCCGAAGTGCACTATGGTGTCTCTCAGTTCGGCGCCACAGTGGCTGCACTTCCGTCCCGTCCCATGGCGGTGTAGTGACGTCCGCTCGGTCACATCAAATAAACGCACGTACTCCCTGACTGGGGAGCAGGACGTGCACACCTACCGACAGAAGGGAAACCCAGCTTTTCAGAGCCGTTTAAACTCTCTGAATAAAGAGTTTGAGGCCAGTAAGAAATGTATTGTAATGTTTATCGATTCATGTTTTACATTTAATCCTGCTGCACACACTTCTAATGTTAGGGCTTCTTCTACTCTTTCAACTTTTAGTGTTCACTCATCCATGCATGCTTTACACTGCTGATGCAATTCACTTCTACATTTCAAATTTCTTTATTCAATTACTCAATTCAGAGACCTTTACTAATCCCAAGCCTGGAAATTTTAAAGGATAAGAGCAGTCAGAGACTGCATAACTTTGCCTGAGGCTGAAAATTCCCTCCACACCATGAATGAATCAAATCCCTGCATCCAGGAAAGATATCTGGATCGGGATTAGTTTGTCATATCTTTCTCAATAACATCACAATGACATCTCACAGCAATTTTGGCCCCTCTCACATTGGTCTGCAATCCTTTTAAAAAAACATATTTACTTAATGTCTGGATCACCTCTAACAGTTAATCACTTAGCCTGAGCTCTTGTAATATTCTCATGCAAATCCCTTCCATTTGCATAAAAATATTTGGTCAGGACTGCACAGACACTAAATGACGAGGCAGCCAGTGATGGGAGCACACAAATGACATTAAACGGACCTATGTGGAGAGTCGAGCAGCAATTTAAGCAGCGTGTGTGATGGCTCTTGAAAGGCAAGATTAACCTCCAGCGCTTTTAAGACGTGATGCACCTGAGAAATATTTTTTGATGCGAAACAAACACGTCTGGATCTGTAGGGGATTAGGCTTAGATGCTGTTTTTAGAAACATCTCAGCAAATTCTTTCCAGGCTTTCTACAAAGTCTAAGAACTGAGGATGCGTGGTTCTTACTTCAATAAACATGTTTCCATGGAGTTCAGAGAGGGTGTGTCTGGGCAGACCGCTACGCAGGTGGAGTCCATCGCAGTTCTGAGACACAACGTGCTTAACCTTTACACAGAGCAAACAAAGACAGAACATGAAGCACTGCCTTTAAATGTGATGCGAGCAGAGATGCTACAAGGAGGAGACGCAGCACCTGGGTAAACTGAGGTAATATTCTGTAACGCTAAAGATGGACGCTGTCCTGTCCTTATCAATGCCAGACCAGGAAACACAAATAGCCAATTATGTTTCAGGTGTGTGTCACATCTGCTTGTTATCATAGTAAAATTCTGGTAAATGTAGCTATTGTTTTTCTTGGCTAACCTTATTAAAATCCTTCTAGAATAAGTTGTCATTTTTGGAACATCCTGGAAGTTATTTTGAAGCTTCTGTCGGAATAACTGGAAAAAGTAAATAACGTTTTTAACTTGAAGCTTTTTTTTTTTAATTATTGGATTTAACGGATGAGTCTTTAGATGCTGTTTTTATGTCGCAGTAACCATTGAAACTGAAGTTACAAATCTCTAATCACTCATTTAAATGGAAATTCAAATATGTTTTTGGACTTTGGTGTGACATACCAGCTTTTCCTTATGAAGCATCTTAATGCACATGTGCGTGAGCGTCGGCTCCGCTTTACTCAGGTCTGACGAGCTGTTTGTAAAGAAACGCAGAGATAAATCAAACAGAACGCACTAGGGGAGAGTAATACATGTATTTCATACCACAGTAAAGACTCTGTATCTCACCTAATGGCCCGACCCTTCTGTAGCTGCGTCCATACCCCGTTAGGGCCCCTGTAGTCAGGGATAGAAGCTGCCTGAAATTACAGACGACGTCAGTTTTGTGAAAGTTTAAAAAAAGAAAAGTAAGGCGAAAATGAAGAGGAAGAGTTTAAGATACCGTGCTGATACCGGCTCCGGTGTAAACCACCAGGTGACTGGCTTGTTTGACTGCCACAGCGAGCTGCCTGACTTTATTTTTCAGCTCATCAACACCATCAAATACCTGAAAAAGACATCAGAGCTGTACTGAAGACCATTAGAGCTTCAAAAATAATCAGAAATAGACTGTTTGCCTGGAGAGTGGGTCAGGGAGTGACGGTGACGATGGTTTGCATCTGATTTTTTTAAACCATGACAAAATAATGTAAAATGATCACTGAAGGGAGGAAGTCCAAGCAAAAGAAGCAGTTTTATTTTTTAAAATCATGCAGTAAACTACTGTACGTTTCACTCTGAAGCCTCGCTGCCCTCTCACAGCAGAGAGAGCTAGACGCCGTCACAACAGCAGGAGGACTCTGTCACCCAACCATGATCTTTAATGAAACTTTTTTTAATCACCACAAATACTTCTAAGAGAGGAGGTTTTCTACCTTCTACCTTGCTTTAGCCTACTAGGAATAACCCTTGAAGCTCTTTTCTGAACGAAGTGGTTTTTACCATATTTCAGACCTGCTTATAGAACAAAATGACTGGGTTTTCATCAGAAATGGGTGAGGGTGGACTCTACCTATGCAGCTGACCTTCATAAACTATTCTAGTGGTTGTCAAACTCAAACCAGAGTATATTGGTACTGCGGTGTCAATACATGTCATTAAGGGTACAGAGGATCTTGTCAAATGTCGTCTTTAGGGGGGAAAGAGTTAAACCACGTTTGGTGCAGCTCCTCAGTTCATACTTTGGCTACGTCTAGGATTACAAACCAACAAAAATAGCTGCTAACATTTTTTCTGGGCTCTTTGAGAGATACTGCTTCTGGGTGTATGTGTGCGTGTGTTAACTCTTATTGAGTTAACACACGCACACATGGGTAGATGTTGAGCCCTCATACTGCTCCTCCATGAGCAGTCCATTAGGACCCGAGTGGTAGCTCAGGAGGCCAATGGTTCAATCTCTGGCTCCTCCAGTCTGCATTTTGACTTATCCATGGGTACTGAAGCTCGAATTGAGCCTGCTGCATCCATCAGAGTGTGAGTGTATGTGTGAAAAGTGTAAAAAGGTGCTTAGGTGTAAGAAATTAATGTGTGTGATTGGGCAAGTGAAGCTTTTAGTGCCCACTTAGAGCAGAACAGCACTATATGAGTACCAGTGCATTTACCAGAATGGTTTTAGTCCTTTTGTATTTATTACAGTTTGTGCACAAAGAGCGACTACCATTCAACCTCTCTGAGTCTTCACACAATCAACCCAGAAACCTGCTGCCTCCACTTCTGTTCTGAAGTTGTCCCACTAGCTGACAAACCAACCTTAGCAGGCCAGATCCAGCCTCTCTGGGCCGGAGTCTCACCTCTTCCTGCTTCCTCTTGAGCACATTTCTGCGGACTTGTCTCTTGCAGAGCTCCTCCACAGTGTCTCTGTGCAGCAGCAGAGCAGCGGCCTCCTCCTCTGACCGCTGAGACTCCGGTTTTTTCAGGACCCGCCCGACCTGCGGGAGGACAGAGGGACCGGGTAAGCCTCACAATGGACACAGCAAACATGAGCTAGTCTAGCCTGCTAGCTGTAAATGTGCATGTTTTCCCCCTCTCACCAGTCTGAAGACCTCCCTCTCGCTCTCCCGCTGTAGTATTTTAGCCTTACTCAAAGCTTTCCTTTGAGTCCGAGAAGAAACACCGGCGTCCTGCTCTTCCGCCATCCTGTTTTCAATCAGCTGACGAGAAGACGTTTATTCAAAACAAAGCTCATAGCACCAGACACAGCCGGAAGCGGAAGTTGAAAAAGAAATCAGGCGGGCGCCGGGAACACCGCCCCCTGCTGGTGGGAGTCTGTACTTTCCCTCAATTTCACACGTCACATCAACAACTCGGTGTAAATAAGTTTATTATTATCAAACACGAACAAATAAATAACATTTAAAACAAATCAAAAATCCACAACAATACAAAATTTGCAAAAGGTTTTAGCTACAAATATTTAAGGCAACACGAAGAGTAACACTTCAAGTATCAGCCATCGATATGAAGACGAACAAAATACTACTCATATCACACAAGCAGGGTTTAATATGTGTGAATACAAGAGGTGGTGAATCATGAAGGTGATGAATGAACAGGTGTGTTTCAGCTGGGTGTCCTAATGCACCTCTTTTCCACCCACACAGAGCTTCCAGAGAACCGGCCCACCTCTCAACTGGTTTTAGTGGTGATTATGCTGAGTTGCGAGAAGTTAAGAGCTACTGTGGGAAGAAAAATGATGACAGAGAGAATCTGAGGACTGCCTCTGCTGGTTGTTGTGATAGTCCTTCTCATGGTCACTGACCTGAGTGCCTAAAACACCGTGCCTGGGATCTCTGAAGCGTAGTGCTGGCCTCAGCTTTTGTCACTTGGGACTAGTCTGCACTACACTGGGCACCAGCATTGTCTTTGTGGAAAAGGGGAAATACTGTTTTTTCCACAAAAGACAAAGATTTATAACAGCAGCAGGAAAAACACAAGCAATGCTTATTTCCCATTAAATGTAACAGTGAGCCATACAGCACAGCACATACAAGGGTGCTTTTCCAAAGTGTCTGCTCTGAAAAAGCTTATCTACCATATGTTTACTTCCTAACATCATCAAGTGGATCTATTATAATTTTTCTCGTTTTCTGTCATAAATACTGTGGCACAGACAAAAGTTAAGGCTTCACACTGCTCTAACTGTTTTATCTACGCTTGGCTTTAAAAGAATGGTAATATCCCTAATATGGTCTTCTCAGGCACAGAAGCCCCACCCACTTTCTGCTTGAAACCTGTTTTATGAGGGGCAGCCAATCAGGAGAAAGTTGACTAAAACAGCTCATTTCAGCTAGTGAACGAGAGCGAGGTGCTACGCCAAGATGTAGTATCAGATAATAAGGAAAACCTTTAACTGTTAATCATGCAAAGCCATGCTGGTAGAGTCAAACAGCAAAAAAAGGAACTGGAAATAAGCAGAACAAAACTCCAAGCTATGTTTCAAATCTGAGAGTAAGATTGAAGTATATTTTATTCTGTTTCATAGATGTTTATAAAGCTTATGCAGGCAAAGAGCTGCCAATGTCAGCAAACGTGAAACAAGCTGCTGTGTATCTATTAGATCGCCAACTTTGAGGCATGTGACAGCAGTCACACTTTAAGAATATGTTTCAGGATCTGTGGTCCTGAAATTGCAGTCAAAGTGGTCACAAAGTTAACAAAAGAGGAGCTAAAGTATCTTATTTCAGACAATGGATGGACTGAGGAGCTGCACCAAGCCTCAGCAAAAGACAAATAAGGATATCTGCTACCTGTGAATCATGCAAAGCCACTCTAGTGGAGTTCATGAATAAAAATATTAGGCTGGAAATAAGCACAATTGGTCACCTTTAAACAAAGCGATTGCCTATCTGAAGACTACAATGCACAACCTACTAAAGAGTATTTGTTCCCAACACAAATCTAATATTTGACCCCAAATTTATGAACTGCTGTCTTCCTCTAGTACCCAAAGGAACAGAGAGATGATCAATACTGTTCACTGTAGCTGTCAGAACGTCTGCTGTGAGTCTATAAATCTTTCAGGTGCTGTGAACAACCCTTTAAAGTTGCTGCCAAACGATTTTTTCTGTCAACTCAACATTTTCGCACAAATATCTTCAACATGAATAATCTGAAGATGGCAAAAAAAATTAAATAAATAAATAAATTAAAAAATGCCGGAAGCAGACGTGACATAGCCGCTCCTCTGTAGACACCATGGTGTCAAAAATGTTCTCAAAGCCCCCGAGATGAAATACAATGACATGCATTAGTCATCCATTTGAATCAAATTTGGTTTTTGGATTTGGAAACTCTCAAATGATTAGTAATACTCTATTCATGTAATCACTAGAGGGCTCGTTAGGAGTTCTCACTGGGGCCAATTAGGAAGGTGTCATTGGGGTCTAGAGGAGGAAGCGCTCTTGGGGACCCTCTGAGGATTTGCTCTGAAATGTCCTCGTTTGGTTTCTGGCAGGGGCTCAGCAGAGAATCCAGACTTTTGTGCTGTCCTCGTCATAACCCCGCGGTGCCTTCCTGCAGCCTTTCTTTGGATCCTGAAACAAAGACAAGTTTTAGAGCTGACAAAGACATGAAGAAGAAAGTTTTTTCTTTCTGTGGTGCAGGATTTTCAATTCATCACACAATTAAAGGAACTGCTGCATTTTTACCTTGCAATAAAAAGCCACTCCAGTGGTTCTTATGTTACTTGTAATGACTGGGTTTGGTTTGTGAAGAAAACAGAAAAACAGCAACGATGCAGGAAAAACTCACATCATTCCTCTTTTCCTCTCCAGCGACTTCTGTGTTGCAGCTGACAGAAAGCTCTTTCCTCTGGGGCGGCCAGTCTGTGAACCCTAAACACACAAGCGCGCGCACACACACACACACA
>NW_024582431.1:675440-681361 GCF_018398535.1 Haplochromis burtoni
CACACACACACACACACACACACACACACACACACACGTGTAAAAATGCACAATATTTAGAACATAGTCTCTGCAGCAGCCACCAGTCATACTTGCCAACCTTGAGACCTCAGAATTAGGGAGACATTCAAAAGGGATGTTGGGTGGGGGAGTGGTATACATATACATATATATACAGAAAATTAGAATTTTACAATGTTTATTTATTGGATAAAATAAGTTAAATGTCACTGTTAATACTGTCCAGCCGGAAACAGCGGGGCTGTCCAAATTCAGAGGCTGCGTCCACCTGAGGACCCGGCCTTCGCGGACTACAGAAAGCCGGCTAGACCGGAAATGAGCGACTGTGAAATTGGACGGTCTAGCCTTCAGAATTACGTCACGAGCTCTCTCGGTGGAGTGAAACTCTGCTGTCTGCTCCTTGTTATCTAAAATATAACCGGACGCTGGCGTAAATTTTCGAAAAGTTTATTTTGCGACCCAGAATGAGTAATAAGAGTAATATTAAAACTAAGTAGCTGCAGTAGTAGAAGCCATTGTTGGAAACTGGAATTGACCGGCCCAATCTGGGGTTTTTCAATTTTGTTGTCCGGGTGGAAAATCGGGAGAATGGTGGCTCCGGGAGATTTTTGGGAGGGGCACTGAAATTCGGGATTCTCCCAGAAAAATCGGGAGGGTTGGCATGTATGCCACCAGTATCAAAAGCAAATTTATACACTGTTGATGGAATATTAGAATTTCTGCTTCTCAGCCTAGAAACTCAGATCACAAACTACAGCTGATAGTTTCTCTTTGCCAGCATTAGAAGAACTTGTTTGATGGCACTCAACGGATTGATCAATAATTAGAACAATGTGAAAGTCCAAGGAACTCAGTGAAGATCTAAGAAGGAGAATTGTGGATTTACCAGAGTTAGGAAGGTCTCTTGGAGTCATTTCTAAAGAGATTCCAACATCACCAGTTCAAACAACTGTATCAAAGTTCACATTATTTTTATGTGTCACCACTAGGGCTGGGCCATATCATAACATTCATGGTAATACAGTTATAATGTTGGGCAACGATAAGAAAATGAAATATCATGATATAATATGGGTAAAATACGCATGCACAGTGCCTTCCCCCCCCCCCATACGCACATGGCGGAAAAAGCATAGCGGCGACAGAGAATGAGAAGGGCGAAAGCAGATCGTTGAATGAAACGGATGAACCAGAATTGGTTTGTAAAAATGCAACTTCAGTGGTGTGGCACTGGTTTGGCTTTCTTCTGTCAGATACACACCAGAGCACATTTTTTGGTAGAGCATGCTAGCGGGCCGTCGTTATTACCGTGTTTTTCGGAAAATACGGCACACTTAAAATCAATCCTTATAATCTTTATAATCCTGTGTGCCTTATGTATGAATTCTGGTTGTGCTTACTGACTTCGAACTGATTTTATGTGGTACACGGTGCTCAGAAATTTGTCAAAAAATGTTTTAGTACGACTTTCGGAAGCTACAAAGCCGCACTGCTTGATGTCAGAGCATTACGGCTACCGTAGTCGGGAGCCTCGCGGAGTAATACGTACTGTGCTTCAACATAATATTACCGTATTGTGTGTGTATAACCTCTTTTTAAGTTTTGTGGATATTATACATGGTTATGCTGAGGATATGTTGGCCAGTTTCCATTGGAAATGCCTTTTGGTTAAACTGTCAGCAAGGAATTTGGATTTGGACTGTTACATTTTTATATAACTTTAATGCACATAAAAAACAGCTGCTTGTTTAAGTGAAAATACATTGATGGGGTTTTTTTGCACTAATAAAGTTGTGGAGTTGTAAAGTATTTTGTCTCGTGTCAATTATATCCTCAGTTATATCGTTATCGCAAATTTTCAAATATATATTGTGATAAATATTTTTGGCCATATTGCCCTGCCCTAGTCACCACTTTGCCAGGGTCTGAAAGAAGACCCAAACTGTCACGCTCAGATGAGAGGAAATTGGTTTGGATGTTCAGGAACAACACAGGGACCACCAAGGCTCAACACTGCCATGAACTGGAAACTGCTGGAACATCAGCATCAGTATCCACCGTGAAATGAGTTGAAACTCAAAATGGACTGAAAGGGTGCAGAGAAAGAAGTCTTTGACCCAAAACTGACACCTCCAGCTTCACTGAAATATGCAGCTAACCACATGGACAAGCCGATTGCCTTCTGGGGAACAGTTTCCTGGTTAGATGAGGCAGAGGTTCAGTCCTGTGTCCAACATGACAAGGGGTATGCTTGGAGGAAAAAGGGGAGACTTTCAAATTTCACTAGCCCAGCTGTCAAGCATGGTGGTGGCATCATCATGCTCTGGGGCTCCATACAGTTGGGTCTTGAGTGGCCAAATATCCAGCCAGAACTGTGCCAGAAGCTCGTTAATGGCTACAAAAAGGATCTGGTCAAGGTCGAACTTGCTGCAAGAAATTTAACCAACTATTAGTGGGGGTGCATGGATATATTTGAGCTTGTATGTATACTTGACTCTGTGTGGGTTGCAGAAAACCCAAAATAAATTAAATCTTTGGACTTTTAGAAGTCATTAAAGATGTGTGATGTATATGCTGTACGATGTACCACTCCACCCTGAAAAATGAAGTTAAAAATAAACAAAGACCAAAATTTCTGTGACATTCATGCCGACAGTGAGTGTATACAAACTTCTAACCACAACTGCATTTGTGTGATGTGTCTTTTGACCCAGCTGGTGTACTCTTACATCCTCATGAGCCCTAATTTTATAGTGAAAGTGAGGAAAAAACAAAAACAAAACAGTATGAGTCTTTCTTACTTTAACCTTTCGACTTGCTGTCACATGAACACACAGTCTTATGAATTAATGAGTCTTCAGGTGTGGTACACCGGAACATGGGTAGTATTGTATTGTAACAAGTTACAGCTAACTATATGCATATCCTGTGCATGTCAGGAGTTAAACATAAGGTTAATCACTTGTTATGAAGGACACTTTGGTTAAGTCAAAGGAATAGAGAACATAAAGTGAAATATGATTAGCTGCTCATCCCATCCACTCATATTTTCTCTTCCTGCTGGAGAGATGATCCAGTGTTCATTTTGTTAAAAGCTTTCTCTGACTGCACTAAAATGAATTCACGATTTTGCGCACATATATAATACTAGAGATGGCACGATACCACTTTTTTATGTCCGATACCGATACCGATATCATAAATTTGGATATCTGCCGATACCGATATGAATCCGATATAGTGTTTTTTAATCAACAAAACTGTTTTTTAAAATATCTTGCTGCATTTTGCAAGTCTGCAAGTTCATACTCAAGTTTAAAACAACAACTACACTAAAGCTATTCTGTTATACCTGTATACAAAAAAAATATTTCATAGTTCAGCAATACTGATCAATCTAATAAACTTAGACCTACACCATCCTCCCTATTCTGGTATTTTAAAGAGTACTTAGCGTAAATATTAAGCAACCTAACTAATAGGGTTCCAACTCCCAGCAACAACAAAAATAAATAAATAAAAAATAGGGAACCACCCCTCACGCGCCACCTCATGATGCTTAATCGACGTAATCAACATTAATTTGATGCAGTGTGAAAAAAAATGCACAGAAATCAATTATTTTTCAAGAAATATTAAATAGATTCAACATCTTTCTTCAACAAAATTGCAGACTGCACAGATGGTACCTTCCCAAAGGAAAAAGTACTATAGCTTACTAGGGTATATATATTAGACTTAATAGTCACTATATACAGTAATTGACTTCTATTCATTTTACATCAAATTAAAACTTTGGGTGTCAGATAATTATTTATTAAAAGCTAGACATTTTAAATGAGAATAAGAAAGAAAAGTATGTCTTTGTGCCCCCTTTTCCCAGTTAATGCCCTATCGGCCCCCCTGGCTAAACTTTGCTAGATCCGCCCCTGCACAGTTACCAGCCGTCAGCTACGTAGAAAACGATCCTGGTGTAGAAAGTAATATTAAATAAATTGTAACAACAGCTTATCAAGCTTAAACGTGCTGCTGTTGTTCAGCCGCTGGTTTCCTCTTTCTGGCGCAAAGTGGACCAAAAACAAACAAGAGAGACTCGCGACAGAAAAGCCGATCAGCTGATCATTAGCAGTTTCACGATTGAAGTAGCAGCCGGAGAGCGAGAGGCAGTCGCTCGTTAAGCTTAACGCAGGAATGCTTTACAAAGATTCAGAGATGGACTTACACACTTGCTTTACTTCTCTCGGGGATAACTTTGTCGGAGATGAAATGCCAGGTTGCTAGCGAAGCTCCAAATGCTATCCAGACCACCGACAGGTCCCGCATGCCACAGCCACTCTATCACGTGATGCATACTGCTCCGACGTGCTAACGTTCTGAGGTGAGTTACGGCGTATGTGAGGTGCTTTCGTGATATTTAATGGATCGGATTACATTTTTTATTTTTCTCCGATATCCGATCCAGTAATTTAGGTCAGTATCGGACCGATACCGATACGTAATATCGGATCGGTCCATCTCTAATAAATACACATGCACACGCACGCACACACACACACGCACACACACACACGAAGTCTGTCAAACAATGTAACAACATCATATCATTCAGTTTTACTATTGCAATGTAGTATATTCAGAGTTCACCTTTTAGTTTAGAGGTTCAACCATAATAAAGGTTATGCCACAAAATGGAAAACATACTGTTCATTAACATTTAAATGACCTGCATCACTTCTCAGTCATGCTGACTGTTTCTTTGGTGTTTCTGTAAATTGTGGGAGTGCATTATCTCTTTTTCTCTTACAAAAGATTCTGTGTAGCCTCTGCAAAAGGAAGTAATACAGGTGGCAATAAAGGAAGCACTGAAGCACTTTTCCACAGTACTTAGAGAATGTGAATTTTCTTATTAAGACTGCCATTAAAATACTCCAGGGTCACTTTACAGTCACTTGACTGGAGAACCAGAAGAAAACCTGACTACTGACCACATGTGTAAACACAGCTTATGATCTCCTGAAAAGGTTACCTGTCGTCTGAGCTCTCTCTCCTTGGCGAGCTCTCTGTCCCAGCTGATCAGCTGCATTCGCTCTCTGGCTGACAGGTTGAAGAATATGTCGTAGACCTCATAAAGTGCAGCGCGCAGCTGGAGGAGCAAACAATTACAGAGCGGGCGATGGCTTCAATGAATGCGTGCAGTCACAGTAACTGTTGTGGTAACTGCTAATGGAGCGAGTAATTGTTGAGTTGACGGTGTGCAGGAGAGCAGAGAGGTTAACAGATGTGTTTACAACATTTATACCTGCAGTGTGACTCTCTCCTCCAGTAAGAGGTCCTGTTTGTTGCAGAGCTGAGTGCTCTGCTGCCGGAGGGCCTGCAGGAACTGCTGTGTGTCCTAAATGAGCAAAAGCACACACACAGCAAAGATTGCGCTATTATTTAGTTATATTTATCATGAATATTATGTTTACACAGAGACAAACTGAATGGTGAAATCTGTCAAATAGATATTTAAAATATTCATGGATTTACGATTAAATTAAAGTACAAAAAACAAAAAACGCTGCCAGCACCTGCTGGTTTACATGTTATTTAGTAAAAATTTAAATTTCACCAAAATTAAGAACACAGTTGCTTCAGCTGCTGAAGATACCCCCAATTTTTTCTTCTTCTATTCAAATATCAAACATGGATGGTATAATAATCCCTCAGTCCATTTGAGGCTTGTTTTTACAAACAAATGTAAGACATTGAAGGGCAGCACGGTGGCACGGTGGTTAGCACTGTTGCCGCACAGCAAGAAGGTCCTGAGTTCAATTCCAACATCAGGCCGGGGTCTTTCTGTGTGGAGTTTGCATGTTCTCCCCGTGTTTGCGTGGGTTCTCTCCGGGTACTCCGGCTTC